>NW_023276808.1:7058341-7084184 GCF_003668045.3 Cricetulus griseus
TGTTTCAAAGTGGGCCCTCACCTGGAATCATTTCAGTCCATGCTCTGATCCTAAAAAGCCAAGTATTTTCAGCTCCACCCCGGGAGCTTTTCAAAGCCCCCACCTCAGGATTCACCTCATGGCTTCCTGTTTTCTTTTCACCTGGGGTCACATGGGAATTCTTGTCTTAGATTAAATCATTGGGCTGTGTCTTTTCTGCTCACCTGTTCTGTCTCTCAGGGATCACTAGTGAATTAGTCTCTGGCAGACCTGCCCTTCAGTTGGGAGCCATATTTCAGAATCTGCTGTAATGTGCCTTTGATAATGCATACCTAACATGACGGAGAAGAACCATGCATTGAACTCTCTCTCTCTCTCTCTCTCTGGGTTTCAGATTGCATCAGCAGAGCAGAGACTGCATATTCACGAGAAGGAAGGCTACAGCAGCTCTTTATTATCATCCCTGTCAGTTGTTCCCCAATCAAAACCAACTTATCATTTATCTTGGGTCAGGTGAACTCATTAACACTCCAACTTCACATGAAACAATAAAATTTTATTGAAACTAAAGAAAAGTATGAAGTCCTTACAATATTGTTTATATGAATTGGGATTTCCCTTTCATGAGTTTTTCTCTATTATCTTACATCAAGATGACAAAAGAACTTAAAATGTGTACAGGGTTAGAGACATGGAAAAGCAAATTTATGATAAGTTCCTTGCCAGGGCTTAGGTCAGGATTTTGAGAAATTTCTGTAGATCCTGCTGCAGGAATACTCAAGAGTATAATCTTCTTGGAACAAGCATGAACATCACAAATTCACACATTAACATCACATAATTAAAATTAAATAAAATCTCTAACCAAACTGGTTTTCACAGGTGCATATTTTCTGGTAGCACTCATTCCTGTAACTCAGATACTGAAGCATTTAAAGTCTTAACATTTTCTCTTCATCATGAATTGGTTTATGTCACAAAATGCATGCATGTAGAATTGATTTTAGAGAAATCGAAAGATCTGAATGAGGGGTTTTTAATATAATTAAAAAGTGAAATCAAAAAAGGGTTACCTTATCAGAGAATTCTTAGGACTTTTGTCCACATGAGCTTGCAGGTGCAAACAAAATAGAGACATTACGCTTGAGCAGATTGTTGACACTTTTCAGATTTTTTTTTTCCCTTCAGAATCTTGTGTAACTAAATGTGTGTTGGCTGAACATGTTGCCAAATCCTTTATAGTAGCTTCCCTTCAGCACAAATTTTCTTATGTCCTAAAAGTTTATTATGATATGCAAAGTGAACAACTTTACCATACTGGTTATGTTTATAGGGTTTCTATGCAGTGTGATTTTTTTCATGATTGTGAAGATTGATGATACATACAAAGGCTTTACCACATTGATTACATTCACAGGATCTATCTTAAGTGTATGTTCTTTTATGTCTTACAAGATTGAAGTGTCCAGAAAAGGCTTTACTACATTTACAGCATTCATAGGTTTTCTCTCCAGTATATGTTCTTTTATGAGTTATGAGAATGAAGTGTTGCATAAAAGCTTTACCACATTGATGGCATTCATAGTTTTTTCCCCCTGTATGTGTCCTATTATGTCTTTGAAAGTGACTATGAACTGCAAAACATTTGCCACATTGAATAAATTCATAGGGCTTCTTTCTAGTATGTGTTCTTATATGCATTTGGAGTTTAGAGCGTTCACAAAATGCTTTACCACATTGATTACATTCTTAGAGTTTCTCTCCAGTATGTGTTCTTTTATGAATTATGAGATTTCTGTGTTGTGAAAAAGCTTTACCACATTGAATACATACATAGGATTTCTCTCCAGTATGTATTCTTTTATGCGTTTGGAGATTACTGACACGTGAAAATGCTTTACCACATTGACTACATACATAGGGCCTCTCTCCAGTATGTGTTCTTATATGCATTTGGAGTTTAGAGCGTTCACAAAATGCTTTACCACATTGATTACATTCATAGGGTTTCTCTCCAGTATGTGTTCTTTTATGAATTATGAGATGGCCTTGTTGTGAAAAAGCTTTACCACATTGAATACATACATAGGGTTTCTCTCCAGTATGTATTCTTTTATGTGTTTGGAGATTACTGACACGTGAAAATGCTTTACCACATTGACTACATACATAGGGCCTCTCTCCAGTATGTGTTCTTACATGCATTTGGAGATTAGAGGGTTCACAAAATGCTTTACCACATTGATTACATTCATAGGGTTTCTCTCCGGAATGTGTTCTTTTATGAATTATGAGATGGCCTTGTTGTGAAAAAGCTTTACCACATTGAATACATACATAGGGCTTCTCTCCAGTATGTATTCTTTTATGTCTTTGGAGATTACTGACACGTGAAAATGCTTTACCACATTCACTACATACATAGGGCCTCTCTCCAATGTGTGTGCTTTTATGGGTTTGGAGACTACTGACACGTGAAAATGCTTTACCACATTGATTAAATTCATAAGGTTTCTCTCCACTATGGGTTCTTACATGTCTTTTAAGCTCACCATGACTTGCAGAGACTTTACCATACTGATTACATTCATGTGTTTTATCTACAGTATGTGGCATTTTATGGAGTTGGAAACAACTGTGACATGCAAAGACTTCATCATGTTGAATATATTCATGTGGTTTGCCTCCAGTATGATTTTTTTCATGCCTTTGAAGATGCCTGTAACACACAAAGTTATTATTTTGTTTTTTTTACACATTGAGTGTATTCACGGGTTTCTCTTCTGTATGGCTTCTTTAATTCCTGCAAAGATAGTTGGCACATGTAATGACTTTACCACATGCCTTATACTGATGAAAATTAGCATATGTATCAATTAATTTTATCATTTTATTTACTATAAATAGGAATAAGATCATAACTTTTACATTTATGATGCTTCACTTCAGGACAGGTTGTTTTATGTCTTTGAAGATAACCTTGGTAGATAGAAAGAACCCTTATTTCATGGCCCATGTTTGTGCCATCATTTTCATGTGGGATTTTTACATATTTGAAAAGAACTGGAGGAAATCAGAGGTTTGCCATACTTATTGTATTCATAAGTTTTCCTATAGTGAGAGTCATACTATATTGGCAGAATGTACCATGACAAATGGAAGTCCTCATACATTCCAATGCTCATAGGGGTTTTATGCAGTGTGCTTCTTGTTATCTTTCCAATGAAGTTGGAAAACCAATTAATTGTAAACTTGTATGACATTCAAAAAATCTGCATAAAGTAGGGATTACTAAATATCTTTCATATCCTTTAATTGTCCTGATAAGGAGAGAGAGGGGTAAGCAGAAGTACATTGCTCCTTTCCATATTCCATGCTCACATGGCTTGTATTCTTAGTGATATAGGATATTCTTTTTTTCCTTTTTGGATTCCAAGACAGGGTTTCTCTGTGTCTTTGGAGGATGTCCTGGAATTAACTCTTCTATACCAGGGTTGTCTCGAACTCACAGAGATCTGTCTGCCTCTGCCTCCGGAGTGCTGGGATTAAAGGTAGGCACTACCTCTGCCTCTCTGGACATGATACTCTTATTAAAGTAAGAATAACAAAGAAAAGGTTTCCACATTGAATTCACATAGTTTGACTTTCTTATACTCATAGACATGTGGTAAAGGGATAAAGGATTTTCTACAACAGCCTTCTTGACTCTCATATACTTACCCTTCCAAACAACTTAACAAAGCTGCAAATATATGAGTAATAACAGCTTTACTATAGACAATTTTTCCTAGAAGGTCATGGACATATATTTATCTCCTATTCAATATGTATACCATTTAAAATATCTGTGTGGTATGAAACTCACTGGATATTCATTTCTAAAGCACAGCTTTCAATCGGCTATTATTCAAATAGTGGTATCTGTTAAGGCCTTGTATCCTTGTCTACTTTTTCAGAAGAATGCATTGAAAACACGGAACACCTAACTCACACTGAGGTACATGTTGCTGTTCAAAATTAAGAGTCATTAATATAGTTTAAGCTTTGTTAATTTACACCGCTGCTTTTATTTAAATCTTCCAGGACCCATTAGAATTTCTTCTTAGTCAAATATTTATTATCTTGCATATGAAAATTACCTTCTTTGTCTTCTAGAAATTTGACAATGTTCTTTAATAGTATGCTCTTCCCAACTGTAGCCTAAAATATAACACCAGAAAATACATGATATACTAATGGAATTTGTCGAAAATTTAAGGTAATATCTTCAAAGAAACTTATATCTATGACTTATTCACCCAATTTTCCCTTTTCTCAGTTGAAATTACAGAAGAGTATAAATAGCAAAGAAACAGTTGTCCTCTTATTTTAAAGCATGAAATAAAATAAAATCTTACCTATGTCAGTGAGGTTCCTGTAGGTATCCAGCATCACATCTTTGTAGAGATTTTTCTGTGAGTTATTCAACAAAGCCCACTCTTCCTGTGTGAATTTCATAAGCACATCATGATAGGTGACTATAACCTAAAATAACCCATACATGTGTAAAACAGGAAGTGTGATACTCATATTGAATATGTATACTTCTTTGAAAATTTATTCATAGCAGTTCTGCTACTTCCCACACTTATTTAATGGGATGGACACTATAATTTATTTAATTTAATTTAAAGTATTTACACAGTCACTTTAGAAGGAAAATGAAGAGGAGGTTCAGGTACACCATTTCTTGGCCCTTTAAATATCATACAGCCTTGAGAAAGAAATCCCAATGAACAGAGATAAAGAGGGAGACAAGCTAGCAGATCAACACTACTGAGAACTCATTAGAGAAATTGTATGATAGGTGAAGCCTATCACAGATATACCCCAGTCCTTGGTACCATCTTCTGTCTTTGTTAGGTATTTATTGCTGTGAAGAAAAACCATGAACCATGGCAACTCTTTTGTTTTAGTTTTTTGAGTAATGATACTTCTGCATAACAGCATTGACTGCCGTGGATCTCAGAAGAACAGTTTGGCCTCAAACTCACAGATATCTACCTGCCTTTGCCTCCCTAATGGTGTCACTATCACCAGAATCATGGAAACTCTTACAAAAATCATTTAAATGAGGTGCTCCCTTAAAATTCCAGAGATTCAGTTAATCATCATCATGGCAGAGTTCATGTCAACATACAGGAAGATATGGTGCTGTAGGTCAGAATACTTACACCTTTACTAAAAGGCAACAGGAAACTGACTAATATACTGGGCAGCATCCTGAATATAAGAAAACTCAATGCCTGACCCCACAGTGACATACTACCTCTAACAAGGAATGGCTCAGTCCAAAAAAACCTGAACCTAATACGAATGTCTCTAGTGGGAGCTTACTGACTATGGAGTGACAGCTGGAGTACCTTCATGGGACCAAACACGACCCTCTGAATGTAGATGACAGTTATGTGATTAATTTGTTGGGGACCCTGGCAATGAAACCAGAACCCATCACATGTGAATGAATTGGCTCTTTGGAGACCACTCCCTATTGTGAGATGCCTGAAGGGCCCTGCACCACTTCTGACTTCAAAGTCACCTGGTGGTCTGATTGGCTAATAAGGCCAGAGTAACAAGAGCACCTCCCTAGGGTGTCAGTGTGCTTCAAAACACAGAACAATGGTCCCTGATCCTGACTTCCACCCCAGACAAAAACAGTCTTCCCAAATCCCATAAAATTAACACAAAATGACCTTGAGCTACTCTGCTTCTAACCTTCCTGCTACTGATATTTCTTCAAAATAGAGAGGACCCACTGTTTAGAGCTCTCCAAAAATGAGGGTAAACTCTTGCTATGGTTCTGCAAACTCTCATGTCCTGTTGTGGTTTGAGCAAACCTAGGACCACTGATGCACACACAGAAAATAATGAAGAATAATTTAAGGTCCATTTCCTGCCATGTGTATCATGACAAAACATGTGGAACCTGCACTATCCACCCACCCAACACTATGCACACCTGCAGATCATAAATTCCTTTTCTTCTTTGAACTCGAATTTCCTTAATCATGCTATTTTAGCTGGTGGTGTCAGAATTTTAAAAGCACTCTGATCATGTATTAATGAAGGATGCTCCCCACCACTTTAGTAGGATCCTTATGGCATCAATATTGTGGAGGCTTTAAATGGTTTCTAGAAATGTCGTTGTATGATGTTTGTGCATTAACAAGTGATACTTGCCATTTGGTGGCGGCACGTGACTTTAATCCTAGCACTTAAGAGAGAGAGAGGCAAGTGGATCTCTGTGACTTCAAACAAGTTGCAGATCAGGCTCCAAAGACACACAGAAAAACCCTATCTGAATCAAACAAACAAAAGAAAAAACCAACAACAACAACAAAAAAATCCTTGACTGAGGACCAGAGTCTGCAGACAGGCAGAAGTTAGATAGATGCCAGGTCATGGTGGAACACACCTTTAAAAGCAGCATTTGGGAAGAAGAGGCAGGTGGATCTCTGTGATTTCTAGGCAAAGCTTGACTACACTAGATTGATCCAGTCTAAAAGAGTAGTAGGGCCACATTGTGGTGGCTCAAACCATTTTCCAGTACTTGCTCCCTGCTGGAACAATGAGCAAACCTACACCAAGATTTCCAGCCCCCAAATTGGGGTCAGAAGCCCTGTTAAAACATAGGCCCACAGATCAGAAATTCAGAGAACAAATAGAAGCCAAGGGAAAAAAAAACACCCTTCCAACAAAGAAAAACTGGGACATCAGCACCTAGACCTTCAAACATCTCAAAGCAAGATGACTGGGCACCCTAATAAAAACATAACCACCAGCCACCAGAGCAAAAAGTCACTGTCAGTCTCTGGCTATAGTTCCACGGCAAGTCATGAGTATTCAAACATACTTGAAGCACAATTAAGACCTTACTTATAAAGATGAAAGAAGTCCTGAGAGTTGAAATGAATTGATCCCTTAAAGTATTTGGAGAAAGGATGAATGAAAGTAAAAGCTCCTCTGGTAATGTACTGATTTTGCTGTTACCCTTAGGCCACTGTCAATCTTTTTGGGAGCTTAGGAGAGAAACTCAGGTTAGCACCGAAGGAAAAACATGTGGCTGAAAGACACTAAAGAAAGTGCTCAATATACTTTGCAATCTGGGAAATGTAAATCAGAACAACTCTGAGGTAGCATATTGCTCTTGTCAAAATGGCTAAAATCAAAAACACCAATGACAGTTAATGGTGGAGAGGATTGGAAAAACAGTGTTCCTTTATTGCTGCTGGAAATGCAAAGTCGTACAACCACTTTGGAAATAATTACAGAAGTTCCTCAGGAAAATTCGAATATATCTACCACAAGATATGGCAATTCCACTCATAGGTATATAGCCAAAAGATGAACATTCATACAACAAGTACATCTGTTCAACTAGGTTCATAGCAGTATTATTTGTAATAGATGGAACCTGGATTCAACCTAGATGCTCCTCAACTGAAGAATGGATAGAGAAAATGTGGTACATTTACACAATGGAGTACTACTCAGCAGGAAAAAAAATGGAATCTGAAAATTCACAGGCAAATGGATGGAAGTAGAAGAAACCATCATAACTGAGGTAAACCAGTCTCAAAAAGAAAAACCTGGTATGTATTCTCTTATATATGGGGTATAGATATGGAAAAAAGCATTAACAGCCTATAATCCACACCAGCAGAGAAGCTAGGAAACAATGAGAATCCTAAGAGAGATATATACATTGTCTCACAGAGAAGGTGAAAGGGACAAGATCTTCTGAGCTAATTGGGACCACGGGGGGGGAGAGGAGAAAGATTTAGGAGAATGAAAAGGGAATAAGGGGTGGGGAGTGGATGACTTGAGGGAGCAGAAGGATTGAGACAGGGGAAAAATAGAGGACAGCAAGAAAAAATATAGCATAATAGATGGAGCCATTATACATTTAAAGAGAAATCGGGAACTAGGCAAATGTCCAGTGAGCTACAAGGATGACACCAACGAACAATTCAAACAATAGTAAAGACTTTTCCTTAAATGTCCTTCTCTGATAATGAGATTGATGACTACCTTATATGCAATCCGAGATCCTTATTCCAGTAGCTGATAGAAGAAAAAGCAGACACCTACAGCTAAATACTGAGCCACACTCCTGGAATCTAGTTTCAGATAGGGAGCAGTGATGAGCAAAGAGGTCAAGACGAGACAGTAGATATCCACAGAAACAGCTGACCTGAACAAGGGGAAGCTGAAGGACCACAGACTGATAGCTAGGAAACCAGCATAGGACTGATCCAGGCCCGCTGAACATGGGTGTCAGTTAGGAGGCCTGGGCAATCTATGGGGCCTGTGGTACAGGATTAGCATTCATCCCTAGTATATGAAAGGATTTGGGAGTCCATCCCACATAAATCAATACTCTTTCAGCCTACAGACACGGGTGTGGTCCTAGGTCTTGCTGCAAATGATATGACAGACTTTGAAGATCACTTTTGGAAGGTCTCACCTTCGCTGGGGAGCAGAGAGAGCTTGGGGAAGTATGTCAGTGAACGGCAGGGGAGGAGGCGGTGAGCAAATTGTGACTGACATGTAAAACAAACTAGTTTCAAATTAAAAAAAAAAAACAAAGGCATGCTCACTATTTCCAGGGCCTATGGCAAATAACATGGAATCTGCCAAATCTCCCTGCACAGCACCTTGCACACTTGAGAAATCTCTGCACACCAGAAACTCCTTTTCTCCCCATGGAACTAAACTTCACTGAATCACATCATTGTGTTTTTTTGCAACAACAAGTAACAAGCATTCTATTCATGTATACATGAAAGACAATCCACATCACCATTGTTCCAAAAGTTTCTAAACTATTTGCAATATTTTTAATACAACCCTGATGAAGTAACTCAATATTCAGAACTTCTAGAAACCAGAACTTCAGTTTTCTAATCTGTATTCCCATTGCAACCAGAAGCACTGCCCATATGTGAACACTGGACAATTATTCTGCAAGAATTATGTCCCCCATGCCAAGGCTGCAGAGTCTCCCATTACCCAGGAAAACAACACTGGTGGCATGGAAGACAGAGGCCATTGCCCTTATCAACATATGTACCAACAGAATTACACACAAGTTCATGTTCTGTCCAACTTCCTACAGAATTGAAAGCTTACTGGGTAGTAGGGTGGTGGCACATGCCTTTAATAACAGCACCTGCAAGGCAGATGCAGTAAGATCTCTCTGAGTTCATACCAGACTGGTATACAAGGTGAGTCCCAGGACAGCCACAATGGTTACACAAGGAAACCTTGTCTTGAAAAACAAACAATAACTAAATATATGAATAAATAAAATGATAGCTCAACAGACCTGCTCTCAAGACCATTTACCCACCATGGTAAAGCTTGTGATCCTTCTTACAACTCACTTCAGCAAAGGCAGAAGAAACCATGACAATAACCCATGAATTACCTGACACTAGTACTCCTGACTGCTAATACCTGCCCCCTAAAAAAACCCACATTGCCCAGGGCCACCCTGGTAGGATGCATATTAGCAGCTTTGCTACTTGGGGATCAGAGATCAAATGACTGAGACAGCACAATCCTTCCATCTCTGCCCTTATAGCAGAGTAGACAGAGCCTTAGTCTAAAACGTTAGTATTTTAGTAGAAACGCCTCCTCTCTCATATAGCACAACCTGTTCCTCATCCAAATCAGAGTGTCAATTGTGTGCACATTCCATTACACACTCAAAGTCCTGCACACCAAATCCCCTGCCACAGAGTTGGGAAACCCTTCAAGCAAACACAGGTCACAATCACATAGTAACTGTGGTTACTGTGTAACTGAGTGAAAGAAAAACAGTATACAGATTAGAAAACAATGGGTTATTGATGGGGATGGGAGACTGAAAAGACAAGGTGACTATGATGCATATATAATCACAAAAATCATTTTGAAAAGTTGAAAGAGGCTGTATCTCCATGTGGTCCAGGGACTAAAGTCTTTTATTAGATCCTAATAAGGATTCCTCACCTTTTCTCTAAAGATAAGCACAATAAACCAGATAAATATCAGTTGTTAGAAGTGGATATTAGCAGATAAGTAATACAGACAGCCAGGATATTCCTTAAATAATTTCTTAAGTACACCACAGTCCTGAAACAACAGGTCTTCAGGAACAGGACCCTGAGGTGAAGGTCATAGGGCACAAGGAAGATATGACAAGTAGATGGTAGAAAAGATAAATTCTAGGTTGGGAGGTATTGCAGAGGATATGTCCAAGACTAACTAAGCTTCTGGAGAAGAATAGCATCCTGTACACTAAATCAATGGGGTGGGAGGATGGAAGGAAATCAGAGAATCATATGAATTCATCAAAAACTATCCTATAATTGGAGAAATTCAAGAGGAGACTAGTCAATCAATGCCACACTTGGGAAACAGAGCATCTCAAGAGCATTACTGAATTAAGACACAGTGCCCTTAGAACAGAAAACAGAAGCTACATAAGCTGGGAAGATTTTGGTTCTCAGGATTTGAAGCAAACCTTCCAAAAACTCCTGGCCCCAGACTATTACCAGCCTGCAGAATTAAATGAAAGCCTTATGTAATGCAAAGAGTTCTTAAGACAACTGTGCTTCATTTTCCAATAACTGTTATTTGGTCTAATATTGCACACCTGACAAAACTATGAGTTTCCTAAAAGAAAAAAAAAACTAGAATTTTATGACACCAGGGTTTATGGTTTGTTGTGACCCTGTATTGCCTCCTTGAGCAGATCCTTTATCAGACACCTGTTCTTAGATATTGGGATGGGCCTAGTTGCTTCTAAATCAGGGGTGGCTTCTTTGTAAGGTTTCAAGCCAAATATATGGACAATCCTAGTGAACAAATGAGTTTCCTGGCATCCAAATAAGGCCGGTAAGCCTATTTGGGGTTATTTTGGGGTGTCAGAGCCAGTCCTCTCTCAGCTAAATCCTATTTAGACCGACATACTATGGGAAGTAGAGACAGGCAGATCTCTGTGAGTTCAAGGCCAACCTAGTTTACAGAGAGAGTGCCAGGATAGGCTCCAATGATACACAGATAAACCCTGTCTCAAAAAAAAAGAGTGCTCACTAGAAACATCTTCCTAAACCCAGCTCCCTCCTCCCAAAGATCTGATCAGATTAAGCCCACAGAGTAAAATTACTGAGAGAACTCCCCCTAGGCAAAGAATTGACATGACCACATGGGACTTCACAGGACAGGGAATAAGGCTGAATTCTCCCCCCAAATAAGGGAGAACCCACCACACTGTCTGCCACACCTCACCATCTGCTCTTTCCCGTCTGCAGACAGCATCCCCTAGCTCACCATTTTGTGGTTTCCCAGATCACTGAAACTCTAAGCTCAGCTCCCTGCAGCAGCAACTGCACCCCAGCAAAGAAAACCTCTGTCTCCTCTTCAAAGTCAAGCCCGATGACCGGAAGAGTCCTGCATCTCTTCTGACTGGCAGGTCCCCTTGAGGGCCTGATTGGATATTGAGGCTTGAGTGACAAGAGCACCTCCCACAGGTTTCGAATGTGATTAAAGACAGTATTGTGGTTCCTGGCCATGCCTTCCACACAAGAAAAGAATGTTTACTACATCTGCAAAGATTTGCATTTCAATAGCACTGGCTTCTGGCTCAGATTACAGACACTGCTCCCTGCCTGTTGCCCATAGGAACTTCCCCTTGTCCTACTGGATATAATTAAAAAGGTTGTACACATCAATAAGTGTCTGATGATACAGCAATCTAATTCAGACCAAATCAAAATGAATAAGAGACTCCTCACTTGGGAGACCTGGAGCAGGGACAGAGCAGACCACTGGGGCACTGAAGCCCTCATTACCCCTCCCATCCCCTCCCAACTTTGTCCTTCCCTCCCTCTACTGTCTTCTCAGTCTCCAGGATCAGATCTCTGTAATCCCTGAAGTTCCGGGGCCATTGCTGTGTGGGATAAACAGCAATGGCAGAGGCTGCAGCTCCGGGAAGAACAGCCACATCAGGAGCAGGATCCACAGTGTTGGCAGCAGCCTCTCTCACCGGGATCTCCACAGTTGCTTCCTGCCTCTGGGGGAGGGCAGAAGGGGCAGTGACCTAGATGGTAGTGGTGGAGGCGGCAGGACCAAAGAGTTCACCTACAGATATTTTGTGCATGAGGTTTCTAAGGAAGGAGATAACTGTTGATACTCCCATAACCTCTTTGACAGTCAATATGGTGTAGTGTTCAAGGATTTTCAAAGAGGGTCTGTGTTTATGGAGACGGATGCAGATATGAACTCAGCAAGCCACTGCTGAAGTCATCCCCACAGGGCTCAGCTACCAAGAAGGAGTCAGAGAAGGAGCCAGCTGTGGTGGAGACAAAGAAGCAGATTTGCCCCTATACTGCAGTTGGCGAGTGACGCTATATGGAAAACTGTGTGTATTTCCACTGAGACTATTGTTACTTATGTGGCCAGCAGATCCTGCACCCAATGAATGTTGCCCAGAGGTCACAACACATAAACTCTTGAATTGAGGACCATGAGAAAGACATGGAGCTCTCTTTTGATGTGCAGGGCAGCAAGGACATGGTATGTGGAATATGCATGGAGGTCGTCTATGAGAAAGCCAACCCCAGCCAGCACAGCTTTGGGATCCTGCCCAACTGCAATAACACCTAATGTCTCAAGTGTATTCGAAACATAAAAGTGCTAAGCAATTTGAGAGCAGGATCATAAAGGGAGACTCCTCCCCAAACTTCATTTGTGCTTTCTATTTTTGGGAAGAATTTAGCATCTTGTGCCAAATTCCATCTGGAAAGAAAGCATTTAAATGCATGTATTTTTATCATGAACTTGGGTAATCTAATTGGGATATATCTTCTTTGTACTTCAGCTAGCTGCTAGGTTCATCCATCTGTCTATTTTATTTGAATGAGGAAACCCTGTTTATCAGTTAGTAGACGCCTTGTGCTTTTTTAGGAGATTGTGTTTAATGGATTAGACATTTTAGGCTTTGTGAACAAACTTATCTAGCTCTGAATTATGTTCCCTGTCACTTTACATTTACCACTTTTCTATTCCATACATTAAGCGAGCAAATATTCCACCATCTTTCAAAACTGTTCACATATATGAACAACAGACACACAATCCAAACAGAGCAAAGTTACAAGAAATAAATTTAGTGAAATGTCAAAAAAACAAAAAGCTCAGGTTTAATGAATACATCCCTCCTGGATGGCATTTCAGTACCCCAGAAAGGTGATGAGAAAGGGAGATGCAAAATCAACACTGAGGTCAGATGAACTGAAGATACTGTCTTCCTGGTGGTCACCAGAACTTCACACAAACAGAAAAGTAAAGAAAGATCCAGTTCTGAAACAAAAATAGGTCTTCCCCCATTCGGAAATGTGGAAGATTGCTCCATTGCTTTCAGTTTATTCCTGAAATTCAGAGCAAATTCTAGGCAAATGAGTAAGAATAGACAGAGCAGTATTCATGGAAATTTGAATACTTAGAGGTTAATGAGCTAGGAAGAATGTGTTAATGAGCTCTATTGTTAGACTGCACATCTTCCTCCAAGAGCAGGTAAAAAAAAAAAAACTGCACCTGCATTATTTAAGATTCTCTACACGAAGGGGATGGTAGAATGCATCTATCCATGTATCTATAAATTAGATTTATTAGAATTCCTCACAAGCTGTGATTCCTGAAGTCCAACCATTGCTTCCTAACAATGGAAATTTGAAAGAATCCAGTAGGTCTTTTCTAAGATTTTAGGCTACTTTAATTGAAGAATTCAGTAATTGTCCATTCCATGAGGCTGGACATGTCAGGTTGTCTCTTTATACACAAAAATTCCAAAATCGTAAGCTCTAATCCTAGTACCTGAATGATGAATTTGTTAGTGAGAGCTAGGGTAGCAGGAAAAAACAGACAGCTGCCTTCTTCAACATTGTTTTGTTATGCCTTGGCTCGTGCCAGAAAGTAAGATCCAGGTTATAGGTGGATTGTAATCTATGTTTTGTTAAATTTTTGTTTAAATTAATGGCAATGAAAAAGAGGAGAAAGTCACAAGATAAGACATATTAACAATTTTATTGTAGGCCTGTTATAGTAGGGAGACTAAGAAAGAAGAGGAACAGAGTTACTGGCTGACCACCATGGCCAGTCACCTTAGATAGGCAGAGAAAGTGCATAGTTGGGAGAAGAGAGGAGCAGAAGCTGACAGAAGACTAGAGAGAAGAGTAGAGAGAGAAGTGTAGAGTGTAGAGAGAGAAGTGTAGAGAGAACACAGAGAGCATAAATGGGCAGGGATCTATCTTTTAAAGGGGTCCTCTGCACCTGCATGCAGACTTAGTTCCCATGGAACACTGGGCTGACCAGGGTACTGCCTGTTCCATCAGGTAACACTGCAGGCCAGCATAATGCCTGAACCTTTCATGTTTGATTGTTTATTTTGTTGTTGTTGTTTGTTGTTGTGTGTGTGTGTGTGTGTGTGTGTGTGTGTGTGTGTGTTTTCAAGAAATCATTTATCTGTGTAGACCTGGAAATCATTCTGTAGTTCAGGCTGATCTGAAACTCAGAAAGTCACATTGATTCTTTCTCCTGAGTGCTGGTGTTAAAGTGTACACTGCTACCAAGTACTTAAAGTTGGATATTATCTCCTCAAATGATTTAAAAACCTCCAATTATGTAAATCCCTCTCAGACATACCCAATTATTATTGAATTAAGTAATTCTAGAGTAGCCATCTTAACCAATAGGAAAGAAGATATGAGAATATTCTCTCTCCTGAAGGAAGCAGGGACAGCATCTGAGTGGATCCAAAACAATGTTTTCCCAAACAAAGGAAGGATGGCGATTTTACTTAAGAAGTCTTCACATGTTGACATATTATTCTTTCTCTTCTTAGTCTACTCAGTTAACAATTGCACTCCTGAACATGATCACCATGTAAAAGCATAATCATTTAGGGGCATTCTTAACTCAAAGTCATGCAGGAACATATATAAATTATAAAAATGATGGAAAAAAAGGTCTCTCACATGTTCATATTGTACTAGAAGGTCTTAGTTGAAAACTAAGTAAATGAAACTTTGAAAAGCAGATTGTCAGTCTTGGAGTTTAATCTGAAACACAAGTATAAAAAGAGCAAAATTCATATAGATAAAAGATAGAGAATACAAAAACTGAAAATTTGAAAGAAATGTAACCTAATAGCACTGTGTACTCTTCCCCTTAATGAATGATTTTTGATGACTTCTATTAACCTCCGAGAATTCTATTATATTTTTAACCTGATTTTAATTTTAGTTATATGCATGTTTTGTCTCCATGTGTCTGTGCACACTCACTTCAGATGGCAGATAAAGACAGGAGGTCCTCGGGATACAACAAAAGGTTAGCTTCCATGTATATTCTGGAAATTGAAACTGAGTCCTCTGTAACATCACACAGTGATGTTAATTGCTGACCCATCTCTCCACTTCTACTTTTTATTTAAAATGTATTACTATACATTTTATTTAAAAGACATTGCACCACTTTTCCTCTTTCTCTTCATTACATCGCTCCTCAAATATTTGTTGTCATACTTTTTCCTTGAAAAGTATGTATGGAAGAGTATGCTGATACATGAAGACAACCTCTTGAGTGTGTTGTTTGTTAGTTTTATGTATATAGTTTCAGGCCTGGTGCAATAGACAGCAGAAAGGTTTTACACTTTAGTGACACAGAGTAATACTCAAAATCGTATTTCAAAGTTCTCTATGAAAAGTGTTTTACTAAGAGACCTTATAGATGACTATGTATTGATTTCCAGGTGCTTTTCATTTTTAGTAGCAACCAGGAAAGTGAATTATTCCCCTTACTTTTGAATGGATAACATAACCTGATTCAAAGTAACTTCAGTGGAAAATATTCACTTGTGTCATAATTATAAGGTAACCCCTAGAAAACAAGATGTTTGTCTCCATGGTTCTCATGTTATTCATAATATAAAATGCTTTAAAACTATAAATTCTATACCTTTTTAAAATTCCAACATTTAAAATGTCTGTAGTAGCCTCAGTATACATTAAGTGAAGAAGGTGAGTAACTGTCCACTATTTTCAAAAAGAGAAATACAGGGAAATATCAAATAATCAATCGCTTTTAACGAAATGAATTCAGGAAGCTCTGCTCCTATTTTAAAAACAATCTGGAGCATCAGAGACTAGAGAATCTCGATGTTTCAGACTATTCCTTCCGTAGCACACACAACTTTACTACCATGCCTACTCTACTCAAAACATGGAGATGTCCTTGGCTATCCTGTGGTTCCAAAATCTAACACAATTTCAGGTGTCCACTGCAAGCTGTATCCTCTCAGGACCTCTCTAAAGGTGTTTCAGATCTGTTACAAAGTCAGCATCTCTCCATGAGCCTTTCAATCTTGAATTGTCAGTCAAGATATTAAGGGAGAAATATCCTTGCAAACTCCAAAATAGGGTTCCAGCCAGACACCAAGCAAACAGACATTCTATTCTTTTACCTTATTGTATGTTGATTCTACTATTGTTTTAATCACACTGTATTCAGTCAGGAGACAGAGAATGAGAAATGTTGGTCCTTATTATATAATGCAGTACAATACCATTGACTATAATGGTGCTATTACTTCTAGAAGGTGGAAGAGTGTTCTAATCTCAATGAATTTAATATACAAGCGAGTGTTTCATAAACATAGCACAGAGAATAATATGATTTAGATAAGGCCACACAGGTGTGCCTGGAGAAGAGTCTCTTCACTTAATCTAGATCTTATCAATTTAGAAATTAATATTAACCTCCACACAAAAAAAGGATGTAATTTTCTTTGTCAACAGAGAAAACCTTCCTAATTTAGTGATATCTCAAATACCAATGAGCCATGCTTGGGGCCAAAAATATAAAACGTTTTAGGTCTGGATTTACTGGTTACCCAAATGTAAGCAGCAAATTGAGGATTACAAGGAAAGAATTGTGAAACTCATGCAGAGTAAGTCATGGTGCAGAAGTCTTCTGACCCATGTTTTTACTTTATTGAATCAGAACCCAAACAAAGTCTCAGCAGGGAGAGAGGGAGAGAGGGAGAGAGGGAGAGAGAGAAACCCCTAGGTACCCAGTGAAATGTACCTTGCAATGTTACCAATATTGTCATGTCTTTGTATCAATTCTTAAGTGTGGTTCTCTCTCTCTCTCAAAATCACACTCTCCCAAAATTCAATCTTTCTAGTAATATCTGTACTAAATCCATGATAAAAATCATTTTTACTGTGTTGTTTTCATGTGAGGCAGAGCAGGTGATCTCGGTAAGTTCTTGGCCATTTACATAATGAGTTCCAGGTCAGACAAGGTTTAGAAAAAGCCTGTGCCTCAAAACATAATCACTCCAAAAATTTCTACTTAATAAACTTTAGAAATGTGATAATGGTGTAACAGATAAAGTAATTAACTTAAAACTATACATTCACAGCCTGTGGTGGTGGCATATGCCTTTAAACCCAGCACTCAGGAGGCAGAGGCTGGTGGATTTCTTTAAGTTTGAAACCAGCCTGGTCAACAAGAGCTAGTTCCAGGACAGCCTAAAAAAGCCACAGAAAAACCCAGTACTGAAAAACAAACAAATAAATAAATACGTAAAATAAAACAAATGAACAACAACAACAAAAAATTATGTCTTCATTTTTTGCAACTTCAGACAGCTGCTGCAGGACATGCCTATAATCCAATGCTTTCAATGACAGATAAAATGAGACAAAACAAATCCTGCCAAGTCCATTAATGTGGCATGGCAACCTAGAGTCTGTGTCTCAAACATGTTACCTGTAAAAGACAAATACCCAAAAGCTTTTTCCTATATTTACACCCAAACCATGACACATATGCACAACTTCCACATAAATAATCATATAAATACAAACATACATGAGTAAATACATCATAAAATTATCATAAGATGTTTTGGCCCACGATAAATGTTCCAATACCTGGGCAGCAGAGACAAGAAAATTTCTATGAATTCATCTCCATTCTGAGTTCAAGGACAGCATAAAATATGGAGAGTAACCCTGTCTCAACATAAAATTCCAACTCTGATTATCATGGAATCATCCTAAAATCCTTTTCTAAAATACACTGAAGTGGTTCAGCTTAATCTCACCACAGGACCCAGGTAAAGGACAGTATATTGTAAAGTCATTCTTGATGACAACCAGTGGTAGCTGTCAAAGTATTTTCAGATATGACTATAGCCCAGTATGGTAGCAGAAAAATGCTGATCTCTATGAATTCAAGCCAAGTTGGACTACATAGTGAATATGATAGTTAGGCAATTCTCAGTGACACACACACACACACTCACAAATATACCTACATACAACAGAGCCACACCTCCTAAGAGTGCTATTCCCTATGATCATATGGGTCCAATTACATTCAGACTACCAACATTCTTCCCTTTTCTTGTGATTAAATTATCTAAAATTAAGAAACAAAAACTGTGATATTAACTCAAGTTACCCAGCTCCCTATAATTCTATGTGTATGTGTATAGAAATTAAATGAATAAACATACCACAACTTTCACAAAATTATCTCAAAGTGACCCTTGAGCTGTTGTTTCTGATGGTCCAGCTACTGATATTTCTTCGAAAAGCAGAAGCCCCATGCTCAAGAGCTCCCTCCAGAAATGTAGGTGATTCCTTGCTATGGATAAGCAACTCCTTGAAATTCCTTATTTTTTCAAGAAAGACAGCTCCACTGATGCCCAATCAAAAAATAACATAGAAAAATGATTTAAAATCTGCTTCCTGCCACATGGATTATTGCACAAAACCTGGATTCTGCCCTATCTACCAGCCCAACACCATGCAGATTTGAGAAATCTCTGTAGATGTAGATTCCTTTTGTCCCTGGTACTGCAATTCACTGAATCACAACATTGTGGTTAGTTACATCACCAAGACACAAGGTATCTAATTGTGTTTGGCGAAAGGTAATGACATCACCATTTTTCTTCAAGTTATTGGACTATTTGCAATATTTAAAATACAAACCTGATAATAGAATGCAATGTTCAGAACTTCTAGAAACCACAATTCCAGTTTTCTAATGTGTCTTCCCATGGCTAACAAAAGCAGTGGCTATAAGTGAACACTGGACATTGACACTACAAAAACAACATCCCCACATGGCAGGGTTGCAGTGTCTCACATTACCCCGTAAATCCATATTGGGAGGCACAGAGGACAAAGGCCATTGGGAAGGTCAGCACATGGACCAACAAAACTACAGTCTGGCTCATAGTCCATCTGAAACCAAAAGAATTGAAAGCTCACTGGGTGGTGGGAGCACATGCCTTTCATTCTAGCACTTGATAGAGAGAAGTAGTTGCATTTCTGAAAGTTGAAGACCAGACTGGTCTACAAGATAAGTTCCAGGACACAGTAAACCTGTCTTGAAATGTAAACAACAGACACACAATAACTACATAAAAATTAAATGATATGATAGCTCAACAGACCTGCTAGAAACATCATACACACAGAAAAACTCTGTGTAAACCAACCAAACAAAACCAAATAAAAAACAAAAGAAATAAAGCAAAACAACCTCGACTGAAGACCAGAGTGTGCCGCCAGGCAGTAGTTAGCCATCGATGCCAGGTAATAGTGGAGCACACCTTTAAACCAAGCAATTGGGAGGAAGGAGCAAGTGGATCTCTGATTTCTAGGCAACCCTTGCCTAGAGTAGATTGATCCAGTCTAAAAGAGTAGTAGGGTCAGGAGTTGGTGGCTCAAACCATTATCCTGTACTTGCTCCCTGTTGGGACAAAGACCAAAGACCACACCTACAGCAAGATTTCTAGCCCCTAAATTGGGATGAGAAGCCCCATTTAACCTTAGGTCCT
Organism: Cricetulus griseus; assembly: GCF_003668045.3. NCBI lineage: Eukaryota > Metazoa > Chordata > Mammalia > Rodentia > Cricetidae > Cricetulus > Cricetulus griseus. Next base: position 7,078,269 of record NW_023276808.1, read on the forward strand.
CAGATCAGAAAATCAGCAAATAGAAGCCAAGGAAAGAAAACACACTTCCAAGAAAGAAAAACTGAGAAATCACCACCTAGACCTGAATCACCTCAAAGCAAAATAAATGGCACCAGCATACCAACAGAACCAACAGCCACCAGAGCAGTAAGTCACTACCAGATTCCAGCTATTGTACCTCAGCAAGTCATGAATATTCCAACACATTTGAAGCAAAATTAAGACCTTATTTATAAAGATGATAGAAGTCCTGAATGTTGAAAAGAATTAAACCCTTAAAGTATTCTGAGAGAAGATGAATGAAAGTAAAAGCCACTCTGGTAATTTACTGATTTTGTTGTTACCCTTAGGACATTATCTATCTCTTTTGGAGCTTAGGAGAGAAACTCAGGTTAACACTGAAGGAAAACCATTGTTTCTTTATTTTATCTTTTACATTGTCACTGTCTTGTGCTCAGCTAGGTTTCTTATCCATCCTAGGCCCTCTTGCCTAAGACATTGTTAATTGAGTGGAAGTCTTTTTCCTAACATAAACCATCAGTGAACACAAGCATTTTCAGGCACAAATCAGATATTCTTATGTAAGAAAACACTCAGTCGACGTTTGCTCAGATCACCCTAGAAATGGTCATGTTGATACCAGTACACTTAAACAATGGAGTACTACTCAGTAGAAAAAATAATGGAATATTAAAATTCATAGGCAAATGGATGGAAATAGAAGAAAGCATCCTGATTGAGGTAACCAAGTCACAAAAAGAAAAACATGCTATGTGCTCTCTTATACATGGGTTTTAGACATGGGACAAAGGATTAACAGCCTACAATCCACACCACCAGAGAAGCTAGGGAACAAGGAAAATCCTAAGAGAGATATACATGGTCTACCAGTGAAGGGGAAATGGACAGGATCTCTAGAGCTAATTGGGACCATGGGGTTGGGGAAAGTTAGGGGAATGAAAAGGGAAGAAGAGGATGGGAGAGGAGGACTTGAGGTAGCAGGAAGTTTGAGACAGCGGAAGAATAGAGGGCAGCAGGAGAAAACACTCCATAATAGACAGAGCCATTATACATTCAAAGAGAAATCTGGCACTTGGAAAATGTCCAGTGATGTACAAGGATGACACCAGATAACAATGTAAGCAATAGTCAAGAGTTTACCTTAAATGCCCTTCTCTGATAATGAGATGGATGACTGACTACCTTATATGCAATCCTATAACCTTCATTCCGTAGCTGAAAGAATCAGAAGCAGACACCTACAGCTAAACACTGAGCCACACTCCTGGAATCTAGTTTTAGATAGGGAGCAGTGATGAACAAAGGGGTCAAAACCAAACAGGAGATATCCACAGAATCAGTTGACATGAACAAGGGGGAGTTCATGGACCACAGACTGATAGCTAGGAAACCAGCATAGGACTGATCCAAGCCCCTTGAACATGGGTGACAGTTCAGAGGTCTGGGCAATCTATGGGGCCTGTGGTACTGGATTAGAATTTATCCCTAGGATATGAATGAGCTTTGGGAGTCCATTCCACATAAAGCAACACTCTCTTGGCCTACAGTCCCGGGCGTGGTCGTAGGCCTTGCTGCAAATTATATGACAGACTTTGAAGATCACTTGAGGAAGTCCTCCCCTTTGCTGAGGAGCAGAAGTGGATGGAGTAGGGGGTCAGTGAGGGGTCAAGAGAGGAGCGGGTGAGGAAATTGTGATTGAAATGTAAAACAAACTGCTTTCTAATTTAAATTTAATAAAGGAAAGTAATGATCCCATTTCCATGGAATCTGCCGAATATACCTGTATAGCACCATGCACTCTTGAGAAATCTCTGCACATCAGAAACTTCTCTTCTCCCCTGGAAATAAACTTAACTGAATCACATCATTGTATTTAGTTGTACCAACAAGTTATGAGCATTCTATTCATGTGTACATAAAAGACAATCCACATCACGATTTTTCCACAAGTTTCTAAACAATTTATAGTATTTTTAATACAAGCCCGAGGAAGGAATACAATATTCAGAACATCTAGAAACCAGAACTTCAGTTTTCTAATCTGTCTTCCTACTACAACCAGAAGCAATGCCCATGTCTGAACACTGGACCTTGATACTGCAAGAATTGTATCCCCACGCCAGTGCTGCAATGTCTCCCAATACCCAGTAAATCCATAATTGGAGGCATGGAGGACAGAGGCCATTGCCTGGCTCAACATATTTACCAACAGGACTACACACAGGCTCATTTTCTGCTAAACTTCCAACAGAATTGAAAGCTTACTGAGTGGGGGGATGGTAGGACATGCCTTCAATAATAGCACCTGGAAGTTAGATGCAGTAAGATTTCCCTGAGTTCATACCAGACAAGTTGAGTTCCACGACAGCCACAACGGTTACACAGGGAAACCATGTCATGAAAAAAACAATAAGAAAATATATAAATAAATGAAATGATAGCTCAACAGACCTGCTCTGAATACCATTTACCCACCATGGTATAGATTGTGGTCCTTCTTACAACTTATTTCAGCAAAGACAGAAGAAAACATTACTAGAACCCATGAATTACCTCACACTAGTACTCCTGACTGCTAACACATGCCGCATAAGAGACCCTACATTGGCTAGGGCCACCCTTGTAGGAGTCATATTAACAGCTTCGCTACTGCGTGATCAGAGATCAAATGACTCAGATATCACAGTCCTTCCAACTTTGCCCTTACATTAGCGTAGACAGAACCCTAGTCTAAAACATTTGTATTTTAGTAGAAACTCCTCCTCTCTTGCATAGCACATCCTGTTCCTCATCCAAAGCACAGAGTCAATTGTGTGCACATTCGATTACACACTCAATGTCCTGTGCACCAAACCCCCTGACTCAGACCTGGGAAACCCTGCAAGCAAACACAGGTCACATTCACACAGGAACTGTGGTTACTGTGTAACTGAGTGAAAAAAAAAAAAAACAGGCCACAGATTAGAGAAAAATGGGTTATTGTTATGAATAGCAGACAGAAAAGATAAGATGAATATGATGCATATATAAATGAAAAACTATTTTGAAAAGTTGAAACAGTCTTTGTCCCCATGTGGTCCAGAGACTAAAGTCTTGTATTAGAGCACATTAAATATTCCTCACTTTTTCTCTAAAGCTAAGCACAATAAACCTGAGAAATACCAGTCCTTAGAAGTGGATATTAGCAGATACGTAAAATACAATCAGACAGCCAGTATATTTCTTAAATAATTACTTAAGTCCACCACTATCCTCAAAGAACAGTTCTTCAGGGACAGGGTCCTGAGGTGAAGGTCATAGGGCAAAAGGAAAATATGACAATTAGAAGGCAGAAAAAATAAATTCTAAGTTGAGGAGGCATTGCAGAGGATATGTCCCAGACTAACTAAGCTTCTGGAGAAGAATAGCTTCTTGTAAACTACATCAGTGGGGTGGGAGGATGGAAAAACATGGGAGACTCAAATAAATTAATCAAAAGCTATAAAATAATTAGAGAAATTCAGGAGGAGACTAGTCAATCAATGCCACACCTGGGAAACAGACTATCTCAAGAACATTACTGAATTAAGACACAGTGCCCTTAGGACAGACAACAATAACTCCATATGTTGGGAAGGGTTTGGTTCTCAGGATTTGAAGGAACGTTTACAAAAAATTATGGCCCCAGACCATTACTAGCCTGAGGACTTAAATGAAAGTCTTGCATGAGGTATAGAGTTCTTAACACAACTGTGTTTTATTTTCAAATAATGGTTACCTGGTCTCATATTGCCCACCTGACAAAATTATGTTTTTTCTCAAGAAAAAAAAAAACTAGTATTTTATGACACCAAGGTTTAAGGTTTGCTGTGACCCTGTAGTTCCTCTATCAGGAGATTGTCAGACGCCCATTCTTAGATATTGGGATGGCCCTAATTGCTTGTAAATCAGGGGTGGCTTCTTTGTAATGGTTTCAGGCCAAATATCTGGACATTCCTGGTGAACAAATGAGTATCCTAGTAGCCAAACAAGGCTGGTAAGCGTATACTTTGTTTTGGGTGTCAGAGCCAGTCCTTTCTCAGCACAATTCTATTTAGAGAGACATACTATGGGAGGTAAAGACAGGCAAATCTCTGTGAGTTCAAGGCCAGTATGGCTTACAGAGAGAGAGCCAGGATTGGCTCAAATGCTACATAGAGAATCCCTGTCTCGAAAAAAAAGAGTGTTAAATTGACTAGAAACATGCTCCTACAACCAGCTCCCTGCTCCCAATGCTCTGATCATATTAAGACCACAGAGTAAAATTATTGAGAGAACTCCCCCTTAGGCAAAGAATTTACATGGCCACATGGCACTTCACAGGACAGGGAATCTGGCCACACTCTCCCCACAGATACAGAAAGGACCCACCCCACTATCTGTCATACCTCGCCATTGCTTCTCCCCATCTGCAGACAGCATCCCTTAGCTCACCATTTTGTGATTTCCCAGACCACTGAAGCTCTCAGCTCAGCTCCCTGAAGCAGCAACTGCAACACAGCACACAAAACAGCTCTCTTCTCTTCAACGACAAGCTTGAAGACTGGTGACCAGAAGAGCCCTGCACCTCTTCTGACTGGCAGGTCACATGATTGGATAGTGAGGCTTGAGTGACAAGAGCATCTCCCATAGGGTTAGACTGTGCTTAAAGATGCAGTTTTGTGGTTCCTGACCATGCCTTCCACAGAAGAAAAGAAGATTTAGTACATCTGCAACCATTTGCATCTCAATAGCACTGGCTTCTGGCTCAGTTTACAGACACTGCTGTCTTCCAGTTTCTCATAGGAACTTCCCCTTTTCCTCCTGGATATAATTAAAATGTTTGTACACAACAATAAGTGTCTCTGACAATGCAGAAATCCAAATCAGACCAAATCAAAACGAATTAGAAGAGCTCACTTGGGAGACATGGAGCAGGGACAGAGCACTGGGGCAATGAAGCCTCCATTCCCAACCCCCCATCCGCTCTGAACTCCTCTCCCTCCCTCCCTCCTCTGTCTTCTGTCTCAGCAGGATCAGTACTCTGTGATCCCTGGAGTTCCGGGGCCACCGCTGTGTGGGATAAACAGCAATGGCAGAGGCTGTAGCTCTGGGAAGAATAGCCACATCAGGAGCAGGAGCCTCAGTGTTGACAGCAGTCACCCTCACCCCAATCTCCACAGTTGCTCCCTGGCTATGGGAGATGGCAGAAGGGGCAGCGATCTAAATGGCAGTGGTGGAGGCGGCTGGACCAAAGTGTTCACTGGCAGATATTTTGTGCATGAGTTTTCTAAGGAAGGAGATAACTCTCCATACTCCCATGACCTCTCTGACAGCCCATATGGTGTAGTGTGCAAGTATTTTCAAAGAGGGTGTGTATTTATGGAGAACGCTGCAAATATGAACTCAGAAAGCCACTGCTGAAGTACCCCCGGAGGGCTCAGTTACTAAGGATGATTCAGAGAAGGAGCCAACTGTGGTGGAGACAAAGAAGCTGATTTGCCCCTCTGCTTCATTCAGATAGTGTCTCTATGAGGAAAAACTGTGTGTATCTCCAATGAGAGTCCTGTTACATGTGTGGTCTGCAGGTCCTGCACCCAATGGATGCTGCCTAGAGGTCACAAAATATAAACTCTTACATTGAGGCCCATGAGAAGGACATGGAGCTATATTTGCTGTGCAGTGCAGTAAGGACATGGTATGTGTGATCTGCATGCAGGTGGTCTATGAGAAAACCTACCCCAGTGAGCACAGCTGTGGGATCCTGTCCAACTGCAACCACACCTACTCTCTCAAGTCATTCGAAAAGGTAAAAGTGCTAAACAATTTCAGAACAGGATCATAAAATGAAGCTCCTCCCCAATCTTTATTTGTGCTTTCTATTTTTGGGAAGAATTT
>NW_023276808.1:7084684-7130879 GCF_003668045.3 Cricetulus griseus
GAAGAGTTGTAAAGTTTCACAGAAGATTATTGGGATATTACAAGCCCGGGGCGAGGACCAGTGTCAGCAGGCTGTTGCCGCCTGACAGCCTGAAGGCTCAAAGAAGGGAAAAGTTTATCCTTTTGTTCTCTGAGGTAAATTCCTAAAAGCGTTTGCCCCATGAAGACAGCCTTGGTGAACCAAAGTACAGCACTGACGTGTCATGGTGGGGGTGATTTGTAGTGTAGGCTCTTTGATGCCTGTCTTTAAGGGTGTTCACTTTTACCAACTCAGTGGCTTTTCTTTTATGCTTTTTAGATTTCTACCTGGACAAGGCCTGGTACTACACCCACAGATAGGAGACAAATTGGATATTATTTGCCCAAAAGTGGACTCTAAAACTGTTGGCCAGTATGAGTATTATAAAGTTTATATGGTTGATAAAGACCAAGCAGACAGATGCATTATTAAGAAAAACAAAAAAACCCTGCTCAACTGTTCCCGACAACACCGAGATGTGAAATTTACCATCAAGTTTCAAGAATTCAGCCCTAATATCAGAGGTCTAGAATTTCAGAAGAACAAAGATTACTACATCATATGTAAGTATAATTCTCTCTCTTTATTTTGTAGTCATTGGGATAAGCTAACTAGGTTCGTATTGATTTTTGTTTCCTTTCAATTAACATGGTAAATCATTTGTTAAGAAGCTTTGTTCTTTATGTTTTTTCAAAATAAATTAATTGAAAATTGGGGCCCTGTAGTGACAATATTAATTAAATATAAATACTCCACAGGGGCAAACCTGCCAGGATTCTTATGGTATTGAAATAAGTAAATTATACGAAGGGACTCAGTATCTCTACTGACAAAACCATCTTTAAGAAACTTTTTTGAGGTTTTTATAGGTAAGTCTGTGTGATGCTTTTTCTCTCCATCCTTCCATCTGTCTGTCCAACCATCCATCCACTCATTCATTTAGTGTGCATTCTGTTCCAAGAACTGTGTTTCAAAGTTAGGACTCAATAGAGCAAAATGTAATAGTGGTACACTTCACCATGACACCATCACTCCAGACTGGCAGAGCTCAGACCTTAGTAGCATGGGGCATCAGACAAAAGCCAGTACGGGTGGTCAACTTATGTCCTGATGGAAAAGGGTAAAGTGTAGGAGTGTTGCCTGAATGAAACCCCTGCATCTGTCAATAATGTGACGTTATTTCAGGAGTAGGTGATAGTTGTTCATTGGGGTATATCTGAAATGCATTTGTGAGCTGTGCCCATTGTGATGAAGATAAAAATTAAAGCAAAATAAAACACTTAAAACAATAGCCAAGAGGCATAGACAGAAATTTGGAGGGAGAAAAAAGAAGATAACATTGACAAAAATAATTTATATAGTTTCTTATTATACACACATTCGACCTAAATCCCTAAATCTTTGGATGTGCTTGATCCTTGGGAAAATGCTGTGGCCTTCATGCTTGTCTCACTTTCAGGTCTAGCAACACAGACTAAGACAACGTCAGACAAATACATGTTCGGCTATTATGGCTGCCGAAATGGGGAGCTGGTCCCTTCACTACTTCTACTTTTGCAGTGGCAAAAGCAGCTCAAAAGGGCAAGGATTGCTTTTGGCCTACAGTTTGTGGGGCAGAGGGTATGGTGGTGGCAGACAGTCCCATGACACTTGGAGGATGAAATTGCTTGCTCCCCTCTCAGACAATCAGGAAAGACCCGACCTCAGCAGGGTTCTCATGTCACCTCTCCCACTGTGGCAGGGACCCCAGCCCAGGCACCTGATGGTACTACCTGCGTGTAGCACAGTTCTGACCACCTCAGTCATCTAGGAAGTTTCTGTCTAGGAAGAGACCTGACACTAAGACATGAGTGTCACAAGTGCCTTACAAGTTTCCTAACCCACACTTCCTTGTGACCATTACCTTTCATGGTGGCACTTGAAACAGTTCCATACAATTTTCCTGTTTCTAACAACCGTTGGTAATGAGTCCTTGACAGTCTTTTCCAATGTCTTTTCACAAGTTCCGAGTTAACTTAAAGAGGAAAACAGGAAAACTGTGTTTGTTTAGAATGCTGTGTTTGCCCCAGTCTTTTCCACTCTTCCCACCAAGTTGACACAGCACTACCTCCCCACCTCCATCTCTTCCTCTCTTCCTTCCTTCCTTCCTTCCTTCCTTCCTTCCTTCCATACTTTGTTTCTACCATACTTCCTTTCTTTCTTCCATACTTCCTTTCTTTCTTCCGTACTTCTTGTCTTCCTTCCTTCCTTCCTTCCTTTCTTCACTTCTTCTTTCCTTCCGTACTTCCGTACTTCCTTCCTTCTTCCTTCCTTCCTTCCTTTCCCCCCCTGTTTTTTTTCCTGGGAGTGTTAGTTAAGGGAGTAAAATATTGCAGCATTTAGTGATTTCCTATATTCAACCCTGTCTCCCTCCCTGGTCTCTGGATGCCAAAAAAAATATTGAATATAAATTTTAATTCTTTCAGAGATATTTACCTCTGGGGGTGGGTGTCGGACATGCTTGAGGTAAACCTGAGGAGCTCAACACAAGCATTCTGGCTCAGTAAAGACACTGCATACAAATTAATGTATATATATAAATATGCCTAAAGTCAATCTCTGTCTCTGTCTCTGTCTCTCTCTCTCTGTCTCTCTCTCTCTCTCTCTCTCTCTCTCTCTCTCTCGTGTGTGTGTGTGTGTGTGTGTGTGTGTGTGTCCTATGCCTGTCATCAGCCACACAGCAGAAAGAATTCAGCTAGGGTCCATACATGTGCTTGCAGGTGTTGGACTTTCCCAGCCTGCTTTCCTCTTGGTATTCTTTTCCATTTGAATCTGACTTTTCCCTTTGAGATTAAGCCAAATAGATCTGTAGTCCTCCCTGGACCCTGCTTGGCTTTCAGTAATCACTGTCCTATTCCCATGAGTGTTCGAACATTTATCAGGAAAAGAAAGCTGTTTTTTTTTTTTTAACTTTCAATAGGATGTGCTTTATCATGGGGTGTCTTATCCTAAGTCTAGAACTTGGCATTCTCCTCCAATTAAGCAAACTTGACATTTGACTGGTACTTTCATGAATCATATCACTTTTTTTTCTTTTTCTCTAAGAATATATATTCTGATATCTGAGAAATGAAGTGAAAACACTGTAAGAAATAACTGAAAATTCCGCACTGACCAAGACCACACCAGAAACTGTGCTCAAAGTACCCCACACTGTGAGAAGCATTAGCAGAGAGGCTCTGTGGCTGAGTTACTTTTTACAAATAGGAAAAGAAGATAAGGAAAATGATAACACAGTAAAAAACTAAGGCCCTTTTTTAGGTTCTCAAACACACAGTCTATTTAGAACTTTATTTTGACTTATCTGACAAGCATTTTCTCAAGTCTGTGAGTGAATACTGTGTAGGTTACTGCAACTCCCCGACAAAGTTATTATAGCAACTATTACCTGTTTTCAGTTATTATGGCAACTATTACCTATTTTCAGTTATTATGGCCACTATTACCTATTTTTCCAGAAAAAGCTTAGTGTCAGCAAAGACTGAGGAAAGTGATGCAACTATGAGACACAAGGTTAAGTGCACTCTCTGGAGAACAGGCACCCTTTGTGTTTTTGGGAAAATACAGAGAATAAAAATTGACAATTCCAGAACACAGAAGTGAATTAGTATCTGGTTTTTTAGTTACAAACCTCTACAAATCATGAAGGCATTTGGAGCTGTTTGGTGGTGGTATGCTTGGAAAACAAACAACCAGGCTGAAAGATGTTGCCAGAACACCTGTCCATTTGCCATTGTTTTCTGAGTATAGTGTTAGCAGACAGGACTTTGATAGAGAAAGTGGAAGGTGATTAAAATTGCAGGTGTCGTCTATGAAATATTTCTGTTCCTTGCCCCTTGAACTCAAGGGGAAGCAGTGTTCAGCACATTCCACCTTCTCCTCCTACTCAAACTTGAACTGTATACTGAAAGCCGGCTCCTCATTACATGGCCTGACAGCCCAACTATTTGCAGCTTTAGATACAAAACCATTTAGAGAATTTACAGGCCTCAGTACAAACAGCAATATGTGTAGACAGAACAGCTTAGACAGACAGAAAGATATTGGTAGAAGGGTTATGCTCCCTCTCTCTTCTCAATGTTAATGTTGAAAAGGAGCCCAGCCAATGTTGCCCCACCTTATTATATCCAAGTTGTTCCAAGACCCAGAGAGGGAAAGGGGTATGCTAACTCTCTGTCTAGCTGGAGTTTTCCCTAGCAGGAAATTTGTCTGAAGCTGCTGATGGGGGTTGATAAAAACACATGCTTGCAGGGACTTACAAGGTGATGAGAAGGGAGACTCAGAAGCCTTGATTTCTAGTATGCTACTTCAGCATATTCCTGGCTGGAGGAAGGAGCAACGGGGTGTCAGAAGGCTCCCCTGATAGTGTTTACAGAACTTGTAGGCTTGACAAGCATAGTATCAAGTTCATTGTTCTTTAAGCAGGAGGTCTGGAGTGGAGGAAGCAGGACTTGAGAGATGATTACCAAGTTTTGAAATTATCATGTTTGCTCTTTTGCACTTTCTAGTTTCGGCCCCCCACCCCCAGGAGTCGCTGGCTATTTTGGAAGGTGCTGTCCCTTTTACCTATAAAGTAATACTAAATCATGTGTATATGGGAGGGTGTGTTTAATTGCATTTAGAAACAGGTAGCCTACATGTCACAATGTTTCCAGCATCCATTTCTCTTTGTTTATTTTTCTATTTCTTTTCAGCTTTCAGCATCCCTACATTCAGAAAACTTATGACAAAGAGTGAATTCTTATTATTCAAATTGTTTTCAGACATTTCATGTTCATGAAATCCTACTGATTTCCTGATTTGTTCTATATTTTTTGTTTTTTTCCATTTTATTTTTAATCAGCTACATCAAATGGGTCTTTGGAAGGCCTGCATAACCAGGAGGGAGGGGTGTGCCAAACAAGATCTATGAAAATCCTCATGAAAGTTGGACAAGGTAAAGATCAACTGTTGCTTTGTGACCCCACTGTGACCAGGTATAGCCCACAGCCAGCGTGGCACCTGGGGTGACACTCACGATCACCCCTCTTGTTAGTTTTGAAGGCAGACCCTTTTCTGTACTTTGAACCACTGGTAGAGTCCCCCAAACTGACATGCTCAAATTTTCTCATTTAGATCTCCCTAAAAGTTCAGGCCAGTGAGACAGGGTGTCTGTGTGCTGCCACAGATATGTATATCTCTCTTTACAATGCAGAACACTTCTTTGAAAAACAATCAAAGAGTCTTGTATGTAAACACTGGCTCTGCTGATTTGTTTCATTTTCAAATCTGGACAAACCAAGACCTGCATCTTCACGTAGAATAACCTATTGTGAAGAACGAAAGAATTATTCTTCTAATTAGAGAGTAGTATAGCTGTCAATCAACTTACTTAGTGAAATCGAAATGCCATCTGTAATGCTTTGACTGCCAAAGGCAAGAATCCCTATAGTTTCCACAGATGGCCTCCTAATCTAAACCTAACAAATAACTAGGATAACCATTCTGATTAAAAAGGAAGGTTATTTTCTTGTATTTCTCATTGCTATGCATAAAGAGTCTTATGTTCATTGCTGTTCATGCCTCTTGAGATATCTTTGCAACTCCTGAAGCTTGCTACATTGTCAGATGTCTGTGCCATGATTAATCGCTTCTTCTTCATGTAGATGCAAGTCCTGCTGGATTAACCAGGAATAATGATCCAACAAGACGTCCAGAGCTAGAAGCTGGTACAAACGGAAGAAATTCAACAACATGCCCTTTTGTGTAACCAAATCCAGGGACAGCAGTGTGGTGGGGCTGTGTGTCTATGGGATGCATGTTTCTTAGAACCCCTAAAGGCAGAGGATCCTCAAAACACATCCCAACCAGTGGGATTCACTCGTGGGCACAGATTCCTGGGGTCTTTGCTCCCTGTGAGTCAATATTAACTCTGCCACTAAGACAGATTAATTCATCCCGCTCAGTGTCTTACAGTCATAAAAGAAGAGCTCACCAGGCGTTTCAGTTACCAATGCATCTTGAAGTGTTGAAACTAGGGAAGTTCCAGATTGGCTGTCTCGCCTTTAGGAAGTGGTTGGCATGGTGAGTGAGTGTCGGACCTTTGAAGCTCCTTCACCTCATCTGGTGATCTGTTGTCAAGTTCACCTTGTGAGTTGAGCATTGTCCATGATTACTTGTTTGCAATTGGAGCGTTCTTTCTACAAGCTAGTGGTCAGTGTCTCATAACCACAGTAACTGGCTGTTCTTGCTTCCGAGCAGGTACCAGCACTGAAGGGAACACCGCAAGGCATTCTGGGAACAATCTCCTGGGTTCCAAAGTGGCCTTATTCACAGGAATCACATCAGGATGCATCATCTTCATCGTCATCATCATTACCTTGGTGGTACTGCTGCTCAAGTACCACAGGAGGCACCGCAAACACTCTCCACAACACAGTACCACACCCAAGCGAGGTGGCAACAACTATGGCTGGGAACCCAGTGAAGTTATCATACCGCTAAGGACTGCAGATAATGTCTTCCGCCCACACTATGAGAAGGTCAGTGGGGACTATGGCGACCCAGTGTACATCATGCAGGAGATGCCCCCACAGAATCCTGGCAACATTTACTACAAGGTCTGAGGCCTGGGACCTTCGCCTCACAAGGGAACTCTCACCTTGTTGTGGGTGCAGGGACTGAGCCTGGCTCTGGGGGCGGAATGCCTCCTGGAAGAGCCTGGAGCAGGAGACTTTTGTAGGCTGTAGTTTTTCAGCCTTGGGGAGCCACAGACCCTCCCTGGAAGCCGGAAGACTGCTAAGAAATCCCCACTTGAACTGCGGTGTCCCTGTGCGGACCTCTATGCTATGCACCCAGCCAGGCACTCAGGCCTCTGCAGATCCCATGGAGGACACGGTGGGCTATGGGTGATGCAGCAGTACCTTAGGACAAAGTTGCACCTCTGCCTCTGTGTTTCCTGCCATGCACACTGGACTTGTCCCTCAGACCTTGGGTAACCTAAGTAAGATTTTCCAAGATCTGTAGCATTTAGTCCTCACTCCTTCTGTTTCCAGGACTCTGCAACACCTCCCCAGACCCTTCACTCCACATCCTGAATCATTCAGGGACACTCACCAAGGGGCCTTGGCCCCATCCTTTACACCAAGATGAGATTAAATGGGTATTATGTACAGAATTCTGCTTTCCTGGAGGCTTGGCTGAGTTTGCTGGGAAAAGCCTGGGAGGTGTGGCCAAGTGAGGAAGGTGCTGGCTACCACCACAGGTGGAGCATAGTGGGGAAAGCAAGAAGGAAACAATAGATAGTGCTTTGATTTTGCTGAGAGGAAAGAGGAAAGTGGGAGACTACAGACTTTGGTGAGTGGTGGTGAGCTCACTATCACAGGTATGCAACTAGGAATCAAAGTCCCTCTCCTGAAGTGGAACCAAGGGGCCATTGCTTCATGTTCTCTTTTGACATCATCAATTGCTGATTCTCCTGCAGGATGACTTTGATGCTATGGGATTTCTGCCATTTTGCCAGCACTGGCATGGCCCTTGGATCCACCACTCCATTTGAACTACTCACTCAGCTCATATTGTCTTTTGTTACAAATCTTACAGATGGGGGTGCTTCCAGGTATTTAGGCCCACATTCTATTTTAAGGCTGTATATTCGGTTTTCATAAATTGATCTTGGAGGCCCAATTATCATCCCTGTCCATCTTGTAAGTGTCATTTCCTCGTCACCCTCTAGACCCCGGCTAACTGTGCCATCGCCTACTCCTTTCTGTCCTTCCAACTCTTCCAACGGTCGGAAATTTCGAGGGACTTTTACACCAGAGCCTGTGGTGGCTGCCAACTTGCTTGCCAATTGTTTTTTCTTAACTCGAGTTCCCGATATCTTGAGGGATTCTGTGATCCCAGAAAGAAATAAATCTTCCTTGCTAAATGCTTGTCCCATTGTTCACCTTTTGCACATAGGTAGTGTTCATCTACTGAAAGTCCCAAGTGCTGGGTAGGCTTCTGGGTCTTCCTCCAACCAAGGCATATAATTGACCTTGTAATAGATATCTTACTGCATGGAGGGGCCAGTCACTCTGATGAGCACTGAAATTCCCATATTCCCAACTTTATCAAGCCACATGTTGAGCACCAGTTGTCCTGACCTGCAGGATGTCAACCTAGGGCAAGAAAGTCAGGAATAGGGAATGGGGAAAGAGACACAGAAAGAACAAACACAAGACAGGATCCTGATAAAGTGGCATACTTTACTTTTCTCAGGCTAGCTTATATAGTCAGCACAGCAGGCTATGGGCAGGGGTAGAATGGGTTGTTTGTGCACCAGATGGTAGTGTAGGCAGGATATTAGGAAGCCACAAAGAGGATGTTTGGCAGGGTAAAGAGTTCATGAGCAAGAGGTTCAGGAAGTTTTGCTTAGGTGACTAAGCCTGTGGGAAGAAGAATGGGTCAAGTTGTTTTCTTATCTTAAGCTGAGGTTCTAAGGAGCTGCTATGTAAAGGTTAATATAGAAACATGTGCCCAGTCAAGAACAGCCTAGGATGCCTAGGATCTCATTCCCAGACCTGAGATTTGGCTCCCAACAAGAGACAGTGTGTCTCCTCATGTAATTTACTCATTTCAACACCATAGGAATCCTGGCAGGTTTACCCCTGCTGAGTATTTATATCTAATTAATACTGTTACTTCAGGGTCCCAATTTTCAGTTAGGGTTTTTTTTTTGAAAAAACAAAAAAAGACATAGCTTCTTAACAAATTATTTACCATGTTAATGTAAAGAAAACATAAATCAAGACAAACCTAGTTAGGTTACCCCAATGCCTACAAAATAGAGAATTATTTTTACATATGATTTAGTAATCTTTGTTCTTCTGAGATTCTGCACCCCAGAGGTTATGGCTGAATTCTTGAAACATGATGGTGAATTTCACATCTTGCTCTTCTCTGTTACAGTTGAGCAGGGGGGTATTTTTCTTAAAATTGCATCCAAGCACAGCTATCGTTTTCATCAGCACAGTGTGACTGCTTGCAAAAGTCCCTGGAAGGGGACTGTTTCCTGTTGACATTCCCCTTATGGAAAGAAGGAATAGGGAGGACCAATGCATCTTCGGACTCTGGGCCCCCCTCGTTCAACTGCCAAATAGCTATATGTAATTCTGACCCACAGCCTTGTATTCATTAGAAATGCTAGCATTTATAAACTGTGAAAGGTATGCAAGTCACCATCCATGCTGGTGTGAAACTATTCAGTGGTGTGGCTACTCTAGAGTCACCCATGCTCTCACAGGAAATTCATCAGCCCCCAAACCTCATGGTTCACAAACTGGACTTTGATGGAATCATACTTTGGTTTATGGTTGGTTTACTAGGAGGAGGGAGTAGGCATTTTCATGAATCTTTGCACACTGTGAATGATGTTCTTAAGTGAATAACTAGTCTGAGCTCTTCTTTCATCAGAATAAGGCTTTCTTTTTCCTGAGCAAGCTCATTCATAGGAAGGCCATATCTGGTCTATGAAGGAAGAGAAATAATTGATTTTAACTAGGCATGACATTGTCTGTCTCAAAGCTATGCCATAACTCTACGGAATTTCATCTTAAGCTTTATTTCATGTATATGTGTGTTTACCCATATTTGGACATGTGCAGTACCTGCAGAGTACAGAAGAGGGAATCAGATACCTTGTAACTGAACTTACAAGAGATGGTTAGCAACCACGGTTTCTAGCAATATAACCTGAGTACAATACATCAATACCCAGTGTTATTAAGTGCTAAGCTTACTCTCTAGCCATTTATTTATTGGTTATTTGGTTTTTCGAGACAGGGTTTCTATGTGGCTTTGGAGTCCTGGCACTCACTCTGGTAGACCAGGCTGTTTCGAAATCACAGAGATCCACCTGCCTCTGTCTGCCAACAAAGATCGGCTTCTAGCCAAATTTTTATGTAACATTTATTTTTATACATTTTAAATATATTGTATCATTTTTGCCATTCTTTCCCAATTTCTTCCCTTGTTAATTCTTTTAACTAGGTGTAAATAAAGTATTTGCAAATATTTGAAAAAAGTCTATTGTGCCCATTTGTTTTGGTTCTGTGTTATGGTATCAAAATTGAACATAAAGTTTTGGACAGAAAAATAGGGAGATGATCCCTGCCTGTTTGGGACAGTAAAATATACATAAGGTTATTAATCCATCCTTGGGTCCAAACAAGCTTGGATAGAAAGAAAGTGATATGCACAGCTAATTAATATAATCAAGCCATCTACTAAAAGTCTCCACAAACCTCAGGTCCTGTTTCTCCAGTAAGATGGTCAGATAAGTCATAAATATTGCTACAATAGAGAAATTCTCATCTGGAGGAATCAGTCTTTTCCCACAATGAAATTCGCAGGGCATTCAGAATGTCATGGTGGCTACTATTTCAGTAGATACCAGTGAAAGTCAGTGATATAAATATAACTTACAATACCCTTATTCCTATGAGTCAGGCAGGTACCGGAGATTGCTGGGGTGGAGACTGAGGAGCATTATGGTCCCAATGTGGACTGACAACCACATGAGTTGCCAAATATAAAATAGTGGAAGAAATGGAGGGGGCTGACCCACTTCTGCTGAGTGGAAACAGAGTACAGTTTAGGCCAGCTTGTACTCAGTCACACACGAAGAATGGTATCTGGTATTTGATCCTTGTGCTTTCCAGCCCTAATCTCCCACACTAAACATTCTTCCAATCTTCACAGCTGTTTGTAAATACCTTATTGTATATGCCTTAGAGAGACTTCAAGTCTCACAATTTTAATGTCTTCTATATTTATCAGCACTCAGAGCTCCAAACTGAATGTTTTACAGGCATCAGGGGAGAAAAATATGAGCCCATTCAAACAAGAGTGAGTTCATGACTGCAAGTATAATCTCCAGCAGGTGTACATCTGATATGTGAGCTTATGGTAACCTATTCATACCTATTTACCACATGGGATACCAACTCACTCTTGTGATTTTGGTTATTCAGCCATCTTTTAAAGAGTTTCATTTTCAGCTTCTCTCTTGATCATTTATTTTGTACTATATTCCCTCATTTTATGGAGATTTGGGTATGGAAATTTCCATAAGCACCAACTCTAAGTAAGTTTTTGATGTAATTGATCATATATTTATTCTGAGGCATCAGGGCTCAGATAAAGATCAAATTAGATCAGCCAATCACACTTATTGCTATTAACGATATATTCATGTGGTTGAATAGAAGGCTCAGCACTTAGAACTCTGACTGCTCATTCGTAAGGACAGGTATTGATTCCCAGACACAGCATCTCTACCAGACAAAAGAAAACACTCTTTGAGTACACACGTCAGGAATTTAATGTTTCTTATATTATGTTGTATTAACCATTTTAACATTAACACTGCTAAGTATTTTGAGAAAACAAAACAGCACATTTTGGGAATGTATCATCTACACTGGGGGTTGTACTCAAGAGGCAGACACATGACGATCATGAATTCAACTGTATCCCTCATCATTACTGACACCCAAGCAATGCTGTTAATAAACAGCAAAATCTAAAGGGTGTTACTGAAAATATGGAAAACATAACCAGGAACAACAAACCACCACACTTTCAGACAAATAGTTATTTGAAAAATATGATCTCACACTGCCTGATAATAAAAAAAAATATACCACCTAGATGATGGGGGTAACCTTATATACATTTCAGCAAAAAAAATAAAACTAACACTAATCAAATAACAAAATGAACAAAAGCCACAAAAGGAATATAAGGACAACAAAATAAACTTCACTAAATGGATTTGCCACACATATAGCACTCTTTGGCATCCACATCAAATATTTCAAAATAGAACCCCCAATTCAGTGACTGCTAAAACCAGTTCCCACTCTATGCAGCTCAGGGACGTGAGTTCTTAGACCCCTAGTTTCAATGCCAGGCGAATTTTAATGAAGCTCCTGTATTATTAAAGAGGAGAGAAAATAATACAAACTAATAAGCTTTACACATGAAGTAGCTAATTAATGCACTTGAAGAGAAGGATAAATCTAAAATTGATACACTATCATTTAAAATCACAGTGCAAGTGTTACAGCTATGGAAGGAAAGGTATTCCTAATGTCATAAGTCAATCTATACCTTCATCTGTGAAGGGAAGATGGCCTGGATAACTGCAGCTCTGAAGAGAAAGGTATCACGACTTTTGAGATGTCATTCTATTACTGAATCTTTGGATACCAAGGGCTCTGAAGAAAAATCTACCCTGAGTGTCCAGTGTGAAGCTTCACATCCTGCTATGAAGGGAAGATATCCTGGAATCACACAGATGTGAGGAAAAGGGTATTCTGACTGTCAGGAAGTCAGGCTACACATGAAGTTTTGTTCAAGGGAGGTGTTCTTTGTGCAGGATGTAGCACTCCGGCTTCTTTCTCAGATAAAATCATTACAACTGAGCTTTGCTCCATTCTGCTGTTAGACTTTATTACCAGAAGTGTCCATTGCTTCTCTTCTCATTTCTTCTCTTCTCTTCTATTCTATTCTCCAGTAGGGAATTTCCAAGCAATGATAACCATTTCTATTTAGGTCGAGCCCAAATTGTCACTTCTCTTCTTCACTCAACTATGGGGAAAACTGATCCAGAAAAGTCACAGTCTGCTACAGGATCAGTGAAAAGATTTTTCTCCTCCTCTGCTCCCTTAAGGGAGTCTCCCAGCAGAAGTGTACATTGATTGTCTGATCCACTCAACTAGGGAATGGATCTACTCTTTCAAAAGAAGATTTTTACTGAAACTGATGGACGAGATTTACTTGAGTGGGAGGAATCCAGGAAATTGACTGCCACTACCATTGTGGAAAATGCTATATTCCAACTGAAGAAGCACAGTGTTTATATATGTCTTGTTAGAGAAATAGGTTTTTCATGGAGAATATTTCTCAGCATGTTAATTGGTAAAACTTCAATCACTGAGATTGAAAAAATTTGAGATTGAATGGATTCCTACTTGGGGATTGGTTGGTTTTAAGCTCAGATATTGGTTGGATTTTTCCTCAGCTTATCAGGGATAGAGTTTGTTTCTTTGCCTTTGGTTACAGGGCCGATTTTGTTTCTTTCACTAGCCCTTTTTAATTATTTGGGTCTTATTTCAGGGTATGTTTCTTTGACTCCAGATTCATTTTAAAAAGTGTTTATTTCACTGTTTCTGGTTCCTGGATTGGGGTGTGTTTCTTTGGCCGAACCTTTTTATTCTGCACATATGACTTCCATAAGTGTGTTGGAGCAACAATATAAAAATGGACATCATAATGGTTGAAGAGATTGTTGACACTGGCAAATTCTTCTATAAAATACTGTTGTGTATCTGATCAGAAGTGTGATGGCTAAAGATCCCACCAATCACTTGATAATGAAAAGCCTTCAGAATCTTTTTCAGGTTCTCAAGAATGATTTTAACATGCAAAGGCTTTAAGAGATTGATTGCCCATAAAGTTTTACTCCTGCATAAATGCAAAATTAAACCAAACTGATTGCATTTGTATTTTCACTGCTGAATATTTTGTAAGGATTTCAAAGATTCCTCATCCATGCAAAAGCTTGACCACATTGATTACCTTAAAATGCTTTGTCTATAGTATGTTATTTTATGGCTTTGAAGAAATGATGGAAATGCAAAGGCCTTTACACAGTGATTGCATTCTTAGAGTATCTTCCCATTATGTGTCCTTTTATGTATGGGAAGATGAATATGCGAAGCAAAGCTTTTACTGATTTGAGAATATTCATGTAGTTTCTCTCTAGTATGTGTTCTTTTATACATTAAGCAGCATTTTGAAATGTGAACATTTTACCACACTGATTTCATTCATTAGTTTTTTTGTCCTCTATGTGTTCCTTCATGCCTCTGAGGGGAAATGTGCCGAGCAAAGGCTTTACCACACTGATTACATTCATAGGGTTTCTCTCCAGTATGTATCCTTTCATGTTTTTTAAGAGTACTTTGATCAGAAAAGGCTTTACTACACTGATTACATCCATAGGGTTTCTCTCCAGTATGTGTCCTTTTATGTGTTTGAAGATGACTGGAATGAGCAAAGGCTTTACCACACTGATTACATTCATAGGGTTTCTCTCCAGTGTGTGTCCTTTTATGTGTTTGAAGATGACTGGAATGAGCAAAGGCTTTACCACACTGATTACATTCATAGGGTTTCTCTCCAGTATGTATCCTTTTATGTTTTTTAAGAGTACTTTGATCAGAAAAGGCTTTGCCACACTGATTACATTCATAGGGTTTCTCTCCAGTATGTGTCCTTTTATGCTTTTGAAGAGAACTTTGCTGAGAAAAGGCTTTACCACACTGATTACATTCATAGGGTTTCTCTCCAGTGTGTGTCCTTTTATGTGTTTGAAGATGACTGGAATAAGCAAAGGCTTTACCACACTGATTACATTCATAGAGTTTCTCTCCAGTATGTGTCCTATTATGTAATTGAAGAGTACTTTGATGAGAAAAGGCTTTATTACACTGAATACATCTGTAGGGTTTATCTCCACTATGTGTCTTCCTATGCATGTGAAGATTACAGTGCCGAGAAAACGCTTTGCCACATTGATGACATTCATAGGGTTTCTCTCCAGTATGTGTCCTTTTATGCTCTTGAAGAGAACTTTGCTGAGAAAATGCTTTGCCACATTGATTACATACATAGGGTTTCTCTCCAGTATGTGTCCTTTTATGTCTTTGAAGATTACTTTGCCAAGAAAAGGCTTTACTACACTGATTACATCTGTACGGTTTCTCTCCAGTATGTTTCCTTTTATGCATTTGAAGTTTACTGTGACTAGCAAAGGCTTTAACACATTGCTCACATTTATGCAGTTTCTCTCCAGTGTGTGTTCTTTGATGCCTTTGAAGAGGACTGTTATATGCAAAGGCTTTAAGACATTGTGTATATTCAGAAGGCTTCTCTCCAGTTTGGTTTCCTTCATGCCTGAAAATAAAATGGGCATGTGAATGCTTTACCATATTCAATAAATTGTTGAATCTTGATAGCTGAATAAATTAATATTACATTTCTTAGCAATTGTGAAGAATCAGATCATATAGGCTGATCACTATTTTTACACTCATATTTCCCCTACATTAAGGGTTGTTTGCCATTTTTAAGAGGTTGTCTTGCATCTTTCAAGATACTAGTATAGGTATAATCCTCTCATATGATTCTAATTTTTAGAAACTTTTTCTACAGGTGATGTTTTACATAATGAAAAGAATTGGAAAAAATCAGATTTTTATCACCATTATTGAATTTTGAAATTTTCCTACACTTTGAGTCATACTACATTTGCTAATTAACTGGAACAAACAGAAGTATGTACACAGTCCTACAGTCATTCTGGTTTTCTGCAGAGTGAACTTGTTTGTGTATCAGCAATGAAGCAGAAAAATAAATAACTTCATCACTTGAAACAAATTCAACAACTATGCTTAAATTGGAACTACTATGTGTCTTTTAAATATTCTGAGATGTAGGTATATTTTGTCCTCCATATCCCTTTGCTGATATGGATTGTATCCTGACTAATACATGATATAATTATTAAAGGATGTTTATAAAGAAGAGGCTTCCATGATTAGTTCAGTTTGAGTTTCTGTTCCTTATAGATGTGTGCTAGAGAGACTAAGGAGTCTCTGCAATAACTGCCCTTTGACTCTTGACAACAATTGTCCCTTTCACTAAACTTACAAAATAACAGCAGGTACATGAGTAAAAGTAAATATTTCTGGAATAATGTCTTAATGGAAGGTATGGAGATATCCCTTTAACATCAAACATATGTATACATAATATGAAATACATGGAATTAAATTTCTATAACATAGCTCTCATGTTGTGATGATTCAAGTGGTAATTTCTCTCAAGGCATTGTTTTCTTGACTTCTTTCTTTAAATAATGTATTGCAAATGGAGTTCACCTACCTGAAGCTGAGGTGTATGGTTTTGTGTGAGTTTAATAATCATCAATGAATTTAAGCTGTGCTTAAATACAGTGTTGGTTCTATTTCAGACTTACAGGACAGATTTCAATTTATCAGAGGCACATTTCTATCAGCTCATAGATGAAAATTACCTTTCATGTCTTTTAAAACTTGTACATTCTTCTTCAGTAGTATGATCTTCCTTACTGCATTCTAAAATATAGTACCAAAAATGTATATTTATTAATGAAAATGTGTAAAATTTAAGTTACTCTCTTCAGTGAAATTTAGAAATATGACTGGTTTATTTATACCATTAACCACAGAACAGTTTAAAATATGAAGGTACATTCTTACCTATATCGGCGAGGTTCTTGTAGGTCTCCAGCATCACATCTTTGTAGAGATTCTTCTGAGAAGTATCCAGCAAACTCCACTCTTCCCAAGTGAAGTCGATACGCACATCATTATAGGTCAAGGCATTCTAAAATATCACATACATATGTGCAACTGAAATCATGACACTGATCATATTGTAAATATATGATTCTGTGGAAAATTACATTAAGATGTGTTACTTTTATGCTATGGAACATTTGGATAGTGAAGTAAACATGTTTTGCTTTTGTTTATGCTGTGGGTTTGTGAAGCTGTGATTCTTAGACTGTCTACAACTCCTGATGATCTGACAAAGAGGTGATTATCCAATAGTGAGGCAGGAAAAAGGATAGGCTGTGGTAGCAGGACAATGTATATATAAAAGAATAAATCTGGAAACAAGGACAATGGAGCAAGATACAATAAGGGGATGATGGTAAGGGCCAGATATCAAGCCACACAGCAAGTAGTGGATTGGAATAGAAACTAAGATATATATAAATGGAGAAAGTTAAAATCTAGAGGCAAAAGGTAGATGGTAACATTTAAGTTAATAAAATTGGATAGAAATAAGGCAAGGAAAGGCCAGGTATTTATCAGTAATCACATGCATGTGTGTAACAATTTGGGACTGGGAGGTACCCTTCCCAGAAGGTAAAAATCTAAAGAGCTAAAGGAATAAAACATTAAGCAAATACATGGTACCTGACATGGCAGTGCCAAAATTATAGTAATTATAGCAATTAAGTAGCAACAAAAAAATTTATGGTTAAGCATGACCACAACATGAAGGTTTATAACCATTACTCTAGGAAAGTTGCCCACCAATTTATGTTTACTTTTAATTGTTTAACCAAAACAATTTCAGTTTGAGCCCAATTTTAGTTATATATAGTTATAAATTTTACAATTTATTCTAGCTAGTTTATAAAAATTTATTTGTTGTTCTTCCCTATGTACAAATATCTAAGGTATAGACACTTGAGTTTGAGCCTTACCCCCATCTGTCCACACATTTAACACTTCTGATGATAATCTCCAGTACCCAGCTTATATTTCATTGAATGTACTCTTAATAATTTAATATAAAATGCATATCCAAGGTTTGAATAATTTATAAATGTAAGTAACACACTCATTAGAGCTAATTTATCTTACATTGATTACACAGCTGTATTTTCCTTTTTAGGATGAGATTAGAGTCTTTTTTATGATTTTCATATATTTTTCAATTTCATGATATGATATTTAGTCATTATCTTTGTTTTTTAACATTTGGGATCTAGATCTGAGCACAGCTGATGTAATGTGGAAGGTTTGGGATAGAACCTATGGTTAGATAAGGTGAACATGCAAGGAGAGAAAGAATTGCTGAAGGTAAATTGCTCCTTCAGACTTCTGGTTGTTGTGAGTTTAAGGGTTCTGCAATTTGATGAATATTATCTTTTTATGTATTCTAATTTTTAAAATTTGAATTAGATACATTCTTACTTTATATACCAATCCTAGTTCAATGTCCTTCCCATCCACAAATACCACACATAGAACCCAATCCCTCTTCTGTTCAACATAATAGGTGTGGCTTTCCATGGGGAAAATCATCAAAGTTCATCACATTGTTTGGTACAGGGCCTAGGCCCTCCATAGTGTGTCTAGATGGAGAGAGTTTCCCTTTATGGGGAGTTGCCTACTAATGTCCATTCCTACAGTAGGGAAAATACCGTTCCATTACTAGAAGCCCCAAAGACTGCTCAACACTCCTAACTGATACCCACACTCAGGAGGCCTACTTCTGTCATATTCTCGTTATGAAGTCTGAAGTCAATGAGCTCCTAATTTTTAATATCAACAGTTTCTGTGGGTTTCCTCAGCTTGGTCATGAATACATTGCTCATTACACCTCAGTCTCTACAACTGTATTCCTTGCATTCAGCTTAGTGCTTAGTGCCCAGGCCATTAACTACTCTCCCAAACATATTGCAGATTTTAGAAAGGAGTTCTGTTTATTGTCAAAACATCAGGGTCCAATGAAATCTCCCAAGCCCAAACCCCAGGCGGTTACTGAGTCATCCCAGCCTGAGTGCTTAAATGAAAGCCTTGCTTGATGAGGTGAGTTCTTAACACAACTGTGTTATATTTTCAAATAATTGTCACTTGGTTTCACATTGCCCCCTGACAAAATTATGTTTTTTTCTCAAGAAAAATAAAAACTTAGAATTTTATGACACCGGGGTTTGGGATTTTTTGTAACCCTGTAATGCCTCCATGAGCAGCTTTCAGAGGCTTGTTCTTGATATGGGGATGGGACTCATGCTTGTTATAATTCAGGGGTGGCTTCCTTGTAACATTTTTGCAGACAAATGTCTAGACAATCCAGGTGAAGAAATGTGTATCCTAGCATCCAAAATAGGGTGGTTAGCATGTGCTTAAATTTTGGATGTTTCAGATACAGTCTTTCTCAGCTCAATTCTATTTAGGGAGACATACTATTTCCTAAGCATTGGTAAATCATTTGTATTACCAATTCTACTCTTGTACATTAGGGCATCATGGGGGAATGGTACTCAACACATGAGATGACTCGGGATAACTTGCACACAATTAACTATAGATGTGTATTACATGTAAATGTTGAATGCAAAGTGTTGAATTTTAAAATGCTAATGGAAAAATACGCCAGACTTAGGAAACCTGCTTTCCATATATACATCAATATTGTTGAAGTTGACTAGAAATGTGCTCATAAATACAGCTCCCTCCTCCCAATTTTCTGATCAGATGAAGACCACAGAACAAAGTTATTGAGAAACCTCCCTCCAGGTGAAATAATTCACAGAGACTGGATGGCCCTTCACAATCAGGGAATCTGGTTGCAGTTTTCCAGCCAGATATAGGGAGGACCCACCACACTATCTGCCACACCTCACTGTCTGCTTCTCCCCATATACAGACAATATCCCGTAGCTCACCATCTTCTGGTTTCCCAGATCACTGAAGCTCAGCACAGCTCCCTGCAGCAACTGAACCACAGCACAGAAAACCACTGTTTCCTGTTCAAAGTCAAGCCTGAAGGCGGGTGACAGGAAGAGCCCTGCACCTCTTCTGACAGGCAGGTCACATGGAAAGCCTGATTGGAAAGTGAGACTTGAGTGACAATAGCATCTCCCACAGGGTTAGAGTGTGCTTAAAGACACAGTATTGTGCTTCCTGGCCGTACCACCCACACAAGAAAAAAAATCTTTTCTAGATCTGCAATGATATGCATTTCAATAGCACTGTCCCCTGGCTCAGATTGCAGACCCTGCTGTTTTCCTGGTCTCCATAGGAACATCCCCTTGTACTCCAGGATAGAACTGACAAGTTTCTACACACCTATAAAACTATGCGAGGAGGCAGGGATTCAAATCAGACCAAATCAAAACAAATTAGAAAAACGTCATGTGGGAGATGAAGCATGGGGACAGATTGGAGGCTTGTGATCCACAACCTCCCTTTGCTCCCTTCTCTCCCTTCCATCCCTTCCTCCTCTCCCTCCCTCCCCTCCCTTCCTGTATTTACTGACCCAGGCCTTTAATCCGAGGGCTTGGCAGGCAGAGCCAGGCATATCTCAATGAGTTTGGGGCTAGCTTGTTCTACAGAGCAAGTTCCAGGTAAGGCTCCAAAGCCAAACAGAGAAATCCTGTCCCAAATAAAAACAAAAAGTAGGGGCTGGAGAGATGACTCAGTTATTAAGAGCCCTGCCTGCTCTTCCAAATGTCATGAGTTCAATTCCAAGCAACCACATGGTAGCTCATAAGCACATGTAGTGAAATCTGGTGCCCACTTCTGGCCTGCAGACATACATGCAGGGAGAACACTGTGTACATAATAAGTAAGTAAATCTTTAAAAAATGAAAAGTAGCCAGGCAGTGGTGGTGCATGTCTTTAATCCCAGCATTTGGAAGGCAGAGGCAGGTAGATCTCTGTGAGTTCAAGAACAGCTTGCTCTACAGGCGCTAGTTGCATGACAGCCTCCAAAGCCACAGAGAAACCCTGACTAGAAACAAACCAAATAAATGAAAAATAAATAAATATAAAAAAGGAAGAAGAAAAAGCTGGGTGGTGGTGGTGAATGCCTTTAGTCCCAGCACTTGGGAGGCAGAAGGAGTTGGACCTCTGTGAGTCTGAGAGCAGCCTGGTCTACAACAGTTAGTTCCAGGACAGCCTCCAAAACCTCAGAGAAACTCTGTCTCAAAAAACAATGCAATTTACAACATGGACAAAATTAACTCCACATGGATCTTTTACCTAAATGTTAAATGTGAAGTACAAAACTTCTAGAAGACACTGGCAAAACTAGTCCTCTCCAAGTTTGACAAGTTTCCTTCCATATGCCACAAAAGGATATTGGTGATAAATACAAAGATGTATCTACACAAATATCCCTGATCAAAATGCTTTCCTCAGATTCAGCCCACAGAGTGAAGTATCCACCAGCCATAAACATGTTCTGGGTAGTTTCTAGGATCAAATGGGCCCTCACAGAACAATGAATGTGACAGGTGTTTCCCACCCAGCCTCCAGAAAGGCCTCCAGAAAGGCATGGTCTACCATGCCTCTGCATTCAGTTTTCCAAACCTTGGGATATCATCACCATGTTGTGGCTTCTGGGCTCATACATCCTCAATCAAAAGTCCCTAGAGCAGAACTCACAGCACAGCAATCAATCCATTGGCACCTGTTGCGCTGTAAAACCAAACCTGCAGCATGGCTCCTGGAAGTGTCCTTTAAGATTTGTGACTCGCAGGTTGGCCTGGTGTCCCTGGTTGCATTATGTTTGTGCATTAACAAGTGAAACTTTCCATTTGGGGGTGGCACATGCCTTTAATCCCAGCACTTGAGAGACAGAGGCAGGTGGATCTCAGTGACTTCGAGCAAGTTCTAGATCAGGCTCCAAGGACACACAGAAAACCCCCGTCTAAATCAATCAAACAAACAAACAAAAAACAAAAACAACCAAATAAAATGAAAAAAAAAACATGACTGAAGATCAGAGTGAGCAACCAGGAAGTAGTTAGCCATAGATGCAAGATCATGGTGGAACACACCTTTAAACCCAGCACTTGGGAGGCAGAGGAAAGTGGATCTCTGTGATTTCTAGGCATCCCTTGGATACACTAGATTTATCCATTCTAAAACAGTAGCAGGGACAGTTTGTCGAGCTCAAACCATTATCATGTACTTGCTCCCTCCTAGAACAAAGACCACAACTACAGCAAGATTTCCAGCCCCTAAATTGGGGTGAGAAGCCCTGTGCAACCATAGGCCCTCAGATCAGAAAATCAGAGAGCAAATAGAAGTCAAAGAAAAAAACACACCTCTAACAAGGAAAAATTGAGAAATCAGCACTTAGACCTGCAATCACCTCAAAGCAAGATAAGTGGATACCAGCATAAAAACACAACCACCAGCCACCAGAGCAATATGTCAACTCCCAGATTCCGGGTTTTGTAATACAGTAAGTCATGAATATTCCAACATATTTGAACCACAACTAAGACCTTATTTATAAAGAAGATAGAAGTCCTGAAAGTTGAAATGAATTAATTCCTTAAAGTATTCTGAGAAAGGATTACTGAAAGTAAAAGAAATCTGGCAATGTACTGAGTTTGTTGTTACCCTTAGGCCAGTGTCTAACTTTTTGGGAGCTTAGGAGAGAAACTCAGGTTAGGCACTGAAGGAAAACCATGTGGAACCATTGTTTCTTTATTTTCTCTTTTGCTCGGTAATTATATTGTATTCCACTAGAGTTCTTAACCATCTCAGTCCCGCTTGCCCAGAGATATTGTCAACTCATTGGATGTCTTCTTCCCACATCAACCATCAATCAACACAATATTTTTTTCAGGCAGAAATCAGATATTCAGACCTAAGAACGCACTCAGTTGATGTTTGCTTAGATGACCCTAAAAATGGACATGTTGATATTTGAGGATAATTAGGAGATAGAGACAGTAATATATGAGAAGGTTTAAAAATGCAAAGCCAATGTATTGATCATATAAATCACTTAAGTGTCAAATACACAAACATAAAGATAGCAACAACTGGAAACACAGATATGCCAATATACCAGGAAATGGGAACAGGCAAGCATCTAAGATAAAGAAGAAAAACAACTAAAACTCATTCCATAGCAACTTCCACAAAAAACAAAAACTTCAGGAACTGATAACACATTTATGATGACAAATTGGTGAAGGTCCAATATTTTTTAAGAAAATGAATATAACTATGTTAACAATATATTTTACATAAAATCTCTGCACAGATCACATGATATAAAAT
The DNA here is from genome assembly GCF_003668045.3 of Cricetulus griseus. NCBI lineage: Eukaryota > Metazoa > Chordata > Mammalia > Rodentia > Cricetidae > Cricetulus > Cricetulus griseus. Next base: position 7,107,421 of record NW_023276808.1, read on the forward strand.
CTATACTTGTCACAAAGAGACAGCAATATAAAGTATGCAAAATATTTTTTGAAAGAAATAAGGGGATGGTGAGTAAGGCAGGAAAAATCTTGGCATCTTATATCAAAAGACCAAATGATCCATAGGAAAGGAAAAGGGTTTTCATGAACAATGTTACCCAGCTCCATATAATTCTAAGTGTATAAAAATTAAATAAACACAGACGTCACAACTTTCACAAAATAACCTCAAAAGGACAATTGAACTGCTGTTTCTGACTCTCAAGCGACTGATATTACTTCCAAAAACAGAAGCCCCATGATCTAGACCTCTTTCCAAAAATAGAGGCCATCTCTTGCTATGGATCAAAATCTACTTGTAATTCCTTTTCTTTCAGGCAAATACAACTCCACTGATGCTCAATCATAAAACAGCAAAGAAAAATAATTTAAAAGACAGGTAGACCAATGGAATTGAATTGAAAACTATGATATAGAACCACATACCTATGAAAACCTGATGCTGGACAATGAAGATAGAATTATACAATGTAAAAAAGAAAATATCTGTAGCAAGTAGTGCTGGCATAACTGGATGCTGGCATGTAAAGCACTGCAGACAGAAGAATATCCATCACCATGCACAAAATTTATGTGCAAGTGGATCAAAGATCTCAACATAAATCCACCTGCACTGAGAAGTAGGAGGTACCCTTGAAGGATTTATACATTAGACAGCTTCCTGAACTTAACACCAGTAGCACAGACACAGAGATCCACAATTAATAAATGGGACCTGCTGAAACTGAGCTGCTTCTGTAAGTCAAAAGACATAGTCAACAAAACAAAATGGCAGCCCAAAAAGTGGAAAAAGATATTCATCAACCCCATATTTGACAGAGGACTGAATTACAAAATATACAAGAATCTCAATAAAATAGTCACCAAAACATCAAAATATCCATTTAAAAATTGGCAAACAGAATTAAATAGAGACTTTGCAATAGAGGAGTGTAAAATGGCTGAAAGACAATGAAGAAAGTGCTCAGTATTTGGTGGTGCAATCCTTTAATCCCAGCACTTGGAAGGCAGAGGCAGGTGGATCTCTGTGAGTTTGAGGCCAGCCTGATGTCCAGAGCGAGTGACAGGATAGGCACCAACACTACACAGAGAAACCCTGTCTTGAAACAACAACAAAAAAGTGCTAAATATTCTTGCAACCATGGAAATGCAAATCAAAACAACTATGAGGTAGCATTTTATTCTTGTTAGAATGGCTAAAATCAAAAACACCAATGACAGTTCATGGTGGAAAGGATTGGGAAAACAGCATTCCTCCCCTACTGCTGGAAATGCAAAGTCATACAATGACTTTGGAAATAAGTACAGAAGTTCCTCAAAAATTGTAATCAATCTACCACAAGATACAGCAATTCCTCTCATAGGAGAATAGCCAAAAGATGAACATTCATACAACAAGGACATCTGTTCAACTATGTTGATAGCAGTATTATTTGAAATAACTGGAACCTGGATTTAACTTAGATGCCCCTCAACTAAAGAAAGGATAGAGAAAATATTGTACAATTACACAATGGAATATTACTCTGTAGAAAAAATAATGGAATCTTAAAATTCATGGGCAAATGGATGGGAGACAGCCCAGTCACAAAAATCAAAACATATTATGTGCTCTCTTATATATGGGTTTTAGACATGAAAAAAATGACTAACAGTCTACAATCCACACCACCAGAGAAGCTGGGAAACAAGGAGAATCTTAAGAGATATATACATGGTCTCACAGAGAAGGTGAAAGGGACAAGATCTCCTGAGCTAATTGGGACCATGGGGGGAGGTGAGAAAGATTTAGTAGAATGAAAAGGGAATAAGAGGTGGAGAGCAGATGACTTGAGGGAACAGGAGGATTGAGACAGGGGTAGAATAGAGGAGAGCAAGAAAAAATATACCATAATAGACGGAGCCATTAAACATTTAAAGAGTAATCTGGAACTAGGCAAATGTCCAATGATCTACAAGGATGATACCTGCTAAAAATGTAGTCAAGGGTTTTCCTTAAATGCCCTTTTCTGATAATGAGATTGATGAGTACCTTATATGCAATCATAGATCCTTCATCCAGTAGCTGATAGAAGCAGAAGCAGACACCTACAGCTAAACACTGAGCCATACTCCTGGAATCTAGTTTCAGATAGGAAGAAAAGTAGTCAAGACCAGATGGGAGATATCCACAGAAACAACTTACCTGAACAAGGGGGAACTGATGGACCACAGACTGATAGCTAGGAAAGCAGCATAGGACTGATCCAGGCCTCCTGACCATGGGTGTCAGTTAGGAGGCCTGAGCAATCTATGGGGCCTGTGGTACTGGATTAGAATTCATCCCTGGTATATGAATGGGCTTTGGGAGTCCATTCCACATAAAGCAAAACTCTCTTGGCCTACTGACCCAGGGGTGGTGCTAGGCTATGCTGCAAAAGATATGACAGACGTTGAAGATCACTTGTGAAAGGCTTCACCTTCGCTGGGGAGCAGAAAGGGCATGTGGTAGTGGGTCAGTGAGGGACAGGGGAGGAGGGAATGAGGAAATGGTGATTGACATGTAAAATAAACTAGTTTCAAATTTAAATTAAAAAAGGAAAGGGATGCTCAACATTTCTATGGCCTACAGCACATAACATGGAATCTGCCCAATCTACCTGCACAGCACCTTGCACACTTGAGAAATCTCTGCACATCAGAAACTCCTTTTCTCCTCAAGGAACTAAACTTCACTGAATCACATCATTGTGTTTATTTGCACCAACAAGTTACAAGCATTCTATTCATGTATACATGAAAGACAATCCACATCACCATTGTTCCAAAAGTTTCTAAACTATTTGCAATATTTTTAATACAACCTTGAGGAAGTAACACAATATTCAGAACTTCTAGAAACCAGAACTTCAGTTTTCTAATCTGTCTTCCCATTGCAACCAGAAGCACTGCCCATATGTGAACACTGGACAATGATTCTGCAAGAATTATATCCTCCATGGGAGGGCTGCAGAGTCTCCCATTACTCAGAAAATCAACAATGGGGGCATGGAGGACAGAGGCCATTGCCCTTCTCAACATATGTGCCAACAGAATTACACAAAAGTTCATGTTCTGTACAACTTCCAACAGAATTGAATTTTTACTGGGTGGTAGGGTGGTGGCACATCCCTTTAATAACAGGACTTGCAAGGCAGATGCAGTAAGATCTCTCTGAGTTCATACCACACTGGTGTACAAGGTGAGTCCCAGGACAGCCACAATGGTTACACAAGGAAACCTTGTCATGAAAAACAAACAATAATTAAATATATGAATAAATGAAATGATAGCTCAACAGACCTGCTCTGAACACCATTTACCCACCATGGTAAAGCTTGTGATCCTTCTTACAACTCACTTCAGCAAAGGCAGAAGAAACCATGACAAGAACCCACGAATTAACTGACACTAGTACTCCTGACTGCTAATACCTTCTCCCTAAAAAAACCACATTGCCTGGGGCCACCCTGGTAGGATGCACATTAGCAGCTTTGCTACTTGGGGATCAGAGATCAAATGACTCTGACAGCACAATCCTTCCAGCTCTGCCCTTACAGCAGAGTAGACAGAGCCGTAGTCTAAAAAGTTAGTATTTTAGTAGAAACTCCTCCTCTCTCATATAGCACAACCTGTTCCTCATCCAAAGCAGAGAGTCAATTGTGTGCACATTCCATTACACAATCAAAGTCCTGCACACCAAATACCCTGCCTCAGAGTTGGGGAACCCTTCAAGCAAACACAGGTCACATTCACACAGTAACTCTGGTTACTGTGTAACTGAGTGAAAGAAAAACAGGACACAGATTAGAAAACAATGAGTTATTGATAGGGCTGGGAGACTGAAAAGACAAGGTGACTATGATCCATATATAATCTCAAAAATAATTTTGAAAAGTTGAAAGAGGCTGTATCTCCATGTGGTCCAGAGACTCAAGTCTTTTATTAGAGCACAATAAAGATTCCTCACCTTTTCTCTTAATATAAGCACAATAAACTAGAGAAATACCAGTTCTTAGAAGTGGATATTAGCAGGTAAGTAAAACAGACAGCCAGGATATTCCTTAAATAATTTCTTAAGTCCACCACAGTCCTGAAACAACAGGTCTTCAGGAACAGGATCCTGAGGTGAAGGTCATAGGGCACAAGGAAGATACGACAAGTAGAAGGTAGAAAATATAAATTCTAGGTTGGGAGGTATTGCAGAGGATATCTCCAAGAATAACTAAGCTTCTAGAGAAGAATAGCATCCTGTACACTACATCAATGGGGTGGGAGGATGGAAGGAAATCAGAGAATCATATGAATTCATCAAAAACTATCCTATAATTGGAGAAATTCAGGAGGAGACTAGTCAATCAATGCCACACATGGGAAACAGAGCATCTCAAGAACATTACTGAATTAAGACAGTGCCCTTAGAACAGAAAACAGAAGCAACATAAGCTGGGAAGAGTTTGGTTCTCAGGATTTGAAGCAAACCTTCCAAAAACTCCTGGCCCCAGACTATTAACAACCTGAGGACTTAAATGTAAGCCTTGTGTAATGCAGAGAGTTCTTAAGACAACTGTGCTTCATTTTCCAATAATTATTACTTGGTCTAATATTGCACACCTGACAAAACCATGCTTTTTCTCAAAAAAAAAAAAAACTAGAATTTTATGACACCAAGGTTTACGATTTGTTGTGACCCTGTATTGCCTCCTTGAGCAGATCCTTTATCAGACACCTGTTCTTAGATACTGGGATGGGCCTAGTTGCTTGTAAATCAGAGGTGGCTTCTTTGTAGGGTTTCAAGCCAAATATATGGACAATCCTAGTGAACAAATGAGTTTCCTGGAATCCAAATAAGGCTGGTAAGCCTATACATAATTTTGGGGTGTCAGAGCCATTCCTCTCTCAGTTCAGTCCTATTTAGAGAGACAAACTATGGGAAGTAGAGACAGGCAGATCTCTGTGAGTTCAAGGCTAACCTGGTTTACAGAGAGAGTGCCAGGATAGGCTCCAATGCTACACAGATAAACCCTGTCTCAAAAAAAGAGTGTTCACTAGAAACATCTTCCTAAACCCAGCTCCCTCCTCCCAAAGATCTGATCAGATTAAGCCCACACAGTAAAATTATTGAGAGACCTCACCTTAGGCAAATAATCTACATGGCTACATGGGACTTCACAGGAGAGGAAATCAGGCTGAATTCTCCCCCCAGATACAGGGAGGACCCACCACACTGTCTGCCACACCTCACCATCTGCTCCTTCCCATCTGCAGACAGCATCCCGTAGCTCACCATTTTGTGGTTTCCCAGATCACTGAAGCTCTAAGCTCAGCTCCCTGCAGCAGCAACTGCACCACAGCAAAGAAAACTGCTGTCTCCTCTTCAAAGTCAAGCACAAAGACCGGAAGAGCCCTGCACCTCTTATGACTGGCAGGTCTCCTGGAGGGCCTGATTGGATAGTGAGGCTTGGGTGACAAGAGCACCTCCCATAGGGTAAGAGTGTGCTTGAAGATAATGTATTGTGGTTCCTGGCCATGCCTCCCATACACTAAAAGAATCTGTAATGCTTAGGCAAAGATTTGCATTTCAATAGCACTGGCTGCTGGCTCAGATTACAGATACTGCTCCCTGCCTGTTGCCCATAGGAACTTCCCCTTGTCCTCATGGATATAATTGAAAAGGTTGTACACACCAATAAGTGTCTCTGATAATGCAGCAATCCAAATCAGAACAAATCAAAACGAATTAGAGACTTGGGAGACATGGAACAGTGCCACAGCATACCACTGAGGCACTGAAACCTCCAATTCCCTCCCAACCTTTGTCATTCCTTCCCTCCTCTGTCTTCTCAGTCTCAGCAGGATCAGATCTCTGTAATCCCTGAAGTTCCAGGGCCATTGCTGTGTGGGATAATCAGCAATGGCAGAGGCTGCAGCTCCCAGAAAAACAGCCACATCTGGAGCACGAGCGGCAGTATTGGTAGCAGCCTCCCTCACACTGATTAACACAGTTGCTTCCTGCCTCTGGGGGAGGACAGAAGGTGCAGCGACCTAGATGCCAGTGGTGGAGGCGGTTGGACCAAAGAGTTCACCAACAGATATTTTGTGCATGAAGTTTCTAAGGAAGGAGATAACTGTTGATAATCCCATAACCTCTCTGATATGGTGTCGTGTTCAAGGATTTACAAAGAGGGTCTGTGTTTACGGAGACAGATGCAGATATGAACTCAGCAAACCACTGCTGATGTCATCCCTACAGGGCTCAGTGACCAAGGAAGAGTCAGAGAAGTAGACAGCTGTGGTGGAGACAAAGAAGCAGATTTGCCCCTATGCTGCTGTGGGAGACTGTCGTTCTATGGAAAACTATGTGTATCTCTACTGAAACTCATATTACATGTGTGGCCTGCAGGTCCTGCACCAAATGGATGTTGCCCAGAGGTCACAACACATAAACTGTTGCATTGAGGCATGTGAAAAAGACATGGTGCTCTCTTTTGCTGTGCAGTGCAGCAAGGATATGGTGTGTGGGATCTGCATGGAGGTCGTCTATGAGAAGCCAACCCTAGCGAGCACAGCTTTGGGATCTTGTCCAACTGCAACCACACCTACTGTCTCATTTGCGTTCAAAAAGGTAAAGGTGCTAAGCAATTTGAGAGCAGAATCGAAAGGGAGACTCCTCCACAAACTTCATTTGTGCTTTCTATTTTTGGGTAGAATTTACTAACTGGTGCCAAATTCCATCTGGAAGGACAACATTTAAATGCATGTATTTTATCATGAACTTGGGTGTTCTAATTGGGATTTCTTCTTTGTACGTCAGCTAGCTGCTAGAGTAGTCCATCTGTCTATTTTATTTGAAAGAGGAAAATCTGTGTATCAGTTTGTAGACTCCTTGTGCTTTTTTAGGACACTGTGTTTAATGGATTAGACATTTTAGGCTTTGTGAACAAACTTATCTAGCTGTGAATGTATGTTTCCTGGAGTTTTACATTTACCACTTTTCTATTCCATACATTATGCTACTAAATAATCCACCATCTTTCAAAACTGTTCACATATACGAACAACAGACACATAATCCAAACAGAGAAAAGTTAAAAGAAATAAATTTAGTGAAATGTGAAAAAAGCAAAAAGATCAGGTTTAATGGATACATCCCTCCTGGATGGAATTTCAGTACCCCAGAAAGGTGATGAGAAAGGGAGATGCAAAATCAACACTGAGGACAGATGAACTGAAGATACTGTCTTCCTGGTGGTCATCGGAATTTCACACAACCAGCAAATAAAGACAGAACCAGATCTCAAACAAAAAGTAGGTCTTCCCCCATTCAGAAGTGTGGAAGATTGCTCCATTGCTTTCAGTTTAGTCCTGAAATTCAGAGCAAATTCTAGGCAAATGAATAAGAATAGGCAGAGCAGTATTCATGGAAATTTGAATACTTAGACGTTAATGAGCTAGGAAGAATGTGTTAATGAGCTCTATTGTTAGACTGCACATCTTCCTCCAAGAGAAGGTAAAAAAAAAACTGCACCTGCATTATTTAAGATTTTCTACACGAAGGGGATGGTAGAGTGCATCTATCCATGTATCTATAAATTAGATTTATTAGAATTTCTCACAAGCTGTGATTCCTGAAGTCCAACCATTGCTTCCTAATAATGGAAATTTGAAAGAATCCAATAGATCTTTTCTAAGACTTTAGGCTACCTTAAGTGAAGAATTCAGTGATTGTCCATTCCATGAGGCTGGACGTGTCGGGTTGTCTCTTTATACACAAAAATTCCAAAAAGCAAACTCTAATCCTAGTACCTGAATGACGAATTTGTTAGTGAGAGCTAGGGAAGGCAGGAAAAAACAGACAGCTGCCTTCTTCAATATTGTTTTAAGTCTTGGCTCATGCCAGAATGTAAGATCCAGTTTATTGGTGGAATGTAATCTATGTTTTGTTATATTTTTGTTTAAATTAATGACAAAGAAAAAGAGGAGGAAGGCACAAGATAAGACATATTAACCATTTTAATGTAGACCTGGTAGAGTAGGGAGACTAAGAGAGAAGAGGAACAGAGTTACTGGCTGACCACCATGGCCAGTCACCTTAGAGAGGCAGAGAAAGTGCATAGTTGGGAGAAGGGAGGAGCAGAAGCTGAGAGAAGACTAGAGAGAAGAGAGAGAAGTGTAGAGTGTAGAGAGAAAAGTGTAGAGAGAGCAGAGAGAGATAAATGGGCAGGGATCTATCTTTTAAAGGGGTCCTCTGCACCTGCATGCAGACTTAGTTCCCATGGAACACTGGGCTGGCCAGGGTACTGCCTGTTCCATCAGCATAATGCCTGAACCTATCATGTTTGATTGTTTATTTTGTTGTTGTTGTTGTTGTTGTATGTGTGTGTGTATGTATGTGTGTTTTCAAGAAATCATTTATTTGTGTAGACCTGGAAATCATTCTGTAGTCCAGGCTGATCTGAAATCCCGAAAGTCACATCGATTCTTTCTCCTGAGTGCTGGTGTTAAAGTGTACACTGCTACCAAGTACTTAAAGTTGGATATTATCTCCTCAAATGATTTAAAAACCTCCAATTATGCAAATCCCTCTCATATATACCCAATTCTTATTGAATTAAACAATTCTAGAGTAGCCATCTCAACCAATAAGAAAGAAGATATGTGAAAATTCTCTCGCCTGAAGGAAGCAGGGACAGCATCTGAGTGGATCCAAAGCAATGTTTTCCCAAACAAAGGAAGGATGGTGATTTTACTTAAGAAGTCTTCACATGTTGACATATTATTCTCTCTCTTCTTAGGCTACTCAGTTAACAATTCCACCCCTGAATATGATCACCATGTAAAAGCAGAAACATTTAGCGACATTCTTAAATCAAAGTCATGCAGGAACATATATAAATTATAAGAATGATGGAAAGAAAGGTCTCTCACATGTTCATATTGTACTAGAAGGTCTTAGTTGAAAACTAAGTAAATGAAACTTTGAAAAGCAGATTGTCAGTCTTGGAGTTTAATCTGAAAGACAAGAATGAAAATAGCAAAATTCATATAGATAAAAGATAGAGAATACAAAAACTGAAAATCTGAAAGAAATGTAACCTAATAGCACTGTGTACTCTTCCCCTTGATGAATGGTTTTTGATGACTTCTATTAACCTCAGAGAATTCTATTGTATTTTTAACCTGATTTTAATTTTAGTTATATTCATGTTTTGTCTCCATGTGTCTGTGCACACTCACTTCAGATGGCAGATGAAGACAGGAGGTCCTTGGGATACAACAAAAGGTTAGCTTCCATGTATATTCTGGAGATTGAACCTGAGTCCTCTGTAACTTCACACAGTGATATTAATTGCTGACCCATCTCTCCACTTCTACTTTTTATTTAAAATGTATTACTATACATTTTATTTAAAAGATATTACACCACTTTTCCTCTTTGTCTTCATTACATCGCTCCTCAAATATTTGTTGTCCTACTTTTTCCTTGAAAAGAATGTATGGAATAGTATGCTGATGCATGAAAACAACCTCTTGAGTGTGTTGTTTGTTAGTTTTATGTATGTAGTTTCAGGCCTGGTGCAATAGAGAGCAGAAAGATTTTACACTTTAATGACACAGAGTAATACTCAAAATCATATTTCAAAGTTCTCTATGAAAAATGTTTCACTAAGAGACCTTATAGATGACAATATGTATTGATTTCCAGGTGCTTTTCATTTTTAGTAGCAACCAGGAAAGTGAATTATTCTCCTTACTTTTGAATGGATAACATAACCTGATTCAAAGTAACTTCAGTGGAAAATATTCACTTGGGTCATAATTATAAGGTAACCCCTAGAAAACAAGATGTTTGTCTCCATGGATCTCATGTGACTCATAATATAAAATGCTTTAAAATTATAAATTCTATACCTTTTTAAAATTCCAACATTTAAAATGTTTTAGTAGCTTCATTATACATTAAGTGAAGAAGGTGAGTAACTGTCCACTATTTTCAAAAAGAGAAATACAGGGAAATATCAAATAATCAATCGCTTTTAAGGAAATGAATTCAGGAAGCTCTGCTCCTATTTTAAAAACAATCTGGAGCATCAGAGACTAAAGAATCTCCATGTTTCAGACTATGCCTTCCTTAGCACACACAACTTTACTACCATGCCTATTCTTCTCAAAACATGGAGATGTCCTTGGCTATCCTGTGGTTCCAAAATCTAACACAATTTCAGGTGTCCACTGCATGCTGTATCCTCTCAGGACCTCTCTAAACGTGTTTCAGATCTGTTACAAAGTCAGCATCTCTCCATGAGCCTTTCAATCTTGAATTGTCAGTCAAGATATTAAGGGAGAAATATCCTTGCAAACTCCAAAATAGGGTTCCAGCCAGACACCAAGCAAACAGACATTCTATTCTTTTACCTTACTGTATGTTGATTCTACTATTGTTTTAATCACACTGTATTCAGTCAGGAGACAGAGAATGAGAAATGTTGGTCCTTATTATATAATGCAGTACAATACCATCGACTGTAATGGTACTATTACTTCTAGAAGGTAGAAGAGTCTTCTAATCTCAATGAACTTAATATACAAGCGAGTGTCTCATAAACATACCACAGAGAATAATATGATTTAGATAAGGCCACACAGGTGTGCCTGGAGAAGAGTCTCTTCACTTAATCTAGATCTTATCAATTTAGAAATTAATATTAACCTCCACTCAAAAAAACGGATGTAATTTTCTTTGTCAACAGAGAAAACCTTCCTAATTTAGTGATATCTCAAATACCAGTGAGCCATGTTTGGGGCCAAAAATATAAAACGTTTTGGGTCTGGATTTACTGGTTTCCCAAATGTAAGCAGCAAATTTCTGAGGATTACAAGGAAATAATTGTGAAACTCATGCAGAGTAAGTCATAGTGCAGAAGTCTTCTGACTTTATTGAATCAGAACCCAAGCAAAGTCTCAGCAGGGAAAGAGAGAGAGAGAGAGAAATCCCTAGGAACCCAGTGAAATGTAACTTGCAATGTTACCAATATTGTCATGTCTTTGTATCAATTCTTAAGTGTGGTTCTCTCTCTCTCAAAATCACACTCTCCCAAAATTCAATCTTTCTAGTAATATCTGTACTAAATCCATGATAAAAATCATTTTTACTGTGTTGTTTTCATGTGAGGCAGAGCAGGTGATCTCGGTAAGTTCTTGGGCATTTACATAATGAGTTCCAGGTCAGACAAGGTTTAGAAAAAGCCTGTGCCTCAAAACATAATCACTCCAAACATTTCTACTTAATAAACTTTAGAAATGTGATAATGGTGTAACAGATAAAGTAATTACCTTAAAACTATACATTCACAGCCTGTGGTGGTGGCATATGCCTTTAAACCCAGCACTCAGGAGGCAGAGGCTGGTGGATTTCTTTAAGTTTGAAACCAGCCTGGTCTACAAGAGCTAGTTCCAGGACATCCTAAAAAAGCCACAGAAAAACCCAGTCCTGAAAAACAAACAAATAAATAATTACATAAAATAAAACAAATGAGCAACAACAACAACAAAAAACTATGTCTTCATTTTTTGCAACTCCAGACAGCTGCTGCAGGACATGCCTATAATCCAATGCTTTCAATGACAGATAAAATGAGACAAAACAAATCCTGCCAAGTCCATTAATGTGGCATGGCAGCCTAGAGACTGTGTCTCAAACATGTTACCTTTAAAAGACAAACACCCAAAAGCTTTTTCCTATATTTACACCCAAACCATGACACATATGCACAACTTCCACATAAATAATCATGTAAATACAAACATACATAAGTAAATACATCATAAAATTATCATAGGATGTTTTGGCACACAATAAATGTTCCAATACCTGGGCAGCAGAGACACGAAAATTTCTGTGAATTCATCTCCATTCTGAGTTCAAGGACAGCATAAAATATGGAGCTTAACCCTGTCTCAACATAAAATTACAACTCTGATTATCATGGAATCATCCTAAAATCCTTTTCTAAAATACACTGAAGTTGTTCAGCTTAATCTCACCACAGGACCCAGGTAAAGGACAATATATCCTAAAGTCATTCTTGATGTCTGCCAGTGGTAGCTGTCAAAGTATTTTCAGTTATGAATATAGCCGAGTATGGTAGCAGATATAGGCTGATCTCTGTGAATTCAAGCCAATTTGGACTACATAGTTAATATGATAGTTAGGCAATTCTCAGTGACACACACACACACACACACACACACACACACACACACACACACTCACAAATATACCTACAAAAAAAGAGCCACAGCTCCTAAGAGTGCTGTTCCCTATGAGCATATGGGTCTAGTTACATTCAGACTACCAACATTCTTCCCTTTTCTTGTGATTAAATTATCTAAAATTAAGAAAAAAAACTGTGATATTAACTCATGTTACCCAGCTCCCTATAATTCTATGTGTATGTGTATAGAAATTAAATGAATAAACATACCACAACTTTCACAAAATTATCTCAAAGTGACCCTTGAGCTGTTGTTTCTGATGGTCCAGCTACTGATATTTCTTCCAAAAGCAGAAGCCCCCTGCTCAAGAGCTCCCTCCAGAAATGTAGGTGATTCCTTGCTATGGATAAGCAGCTCCTTGAAATTCCTTATTTTTTCAAGTAAAGACAGCTCCACTGATGCCCAATCACAAAACAACATAGAAAAAATGATTTAAAATCTGCTTCCTGCCACATGAATTATAGCACAAAACCTGGATTCTTGCCTATCTACCAGCCCAACACCATGCAGGTTTGAGAAGTCTCTGTAGATGCAAAATTCCTTTTGTCCCTGGTACTGCAATTCACTGAATCACAATATTGTGGTTAGTTATATCACCAAGACATAAGGTATCTAATTGTGTATTGGTGAATGATAATGACATCACCATTTTTCTTCAAGTTATTGGACTATTTGCAATATTTAAAATACAAACCTGATAATAGAATGCAATGTTCAGAACTTCTAGAAAGCACAATTCCAGTTTTCTAATGTGTCTTCCCATTGCTAACAAAAGCAGTGGCTATAAGTGAACACTGGACAATGATACTGCAAAAACAACATCCCCACATGGCAGGGTTGCAGTGTCTCACATTACCCAGTAAATCCATACTGGGAGGCACAGAGGACAAAGGCCATTGGGAAGGTCAGCACATGGACCAACAAAACTACAGTCCGGCTCATAGTTCATCTGAAACCAAAAGAATTGAAAGCTCACTGGGTAGTGGCAGCACATGCCTTTCATCCCAGCACTTGATAGAGAGAGGCAGTAGCATTTCTGAAAGTTGAATACCAGACTGGTCTACAAGATAAGTCCCAGGACACAGTAAACCTGTCTTGAAAAGTAAACAAACAGACACACAATAACTACATAAAAATTAAATGATATGATAGCTCAACAGACCTGCTAGGAACATCATACACACAAAAAAACCCTGTGTAAACCAACCAAACAAAACCAAATAAAAAACAAAAGAAATAAAGCAAAACAACCTCGACTGAAGACCAGAGTGTGCAGCCAGTCAGTAGTTAGCCATCAATGCCAGGTCATGGTGGAGCACACCTTTAAATCCAGCACTTGGAAGGCAGGAGCAAGTGGATATCTGATTTCTAGGCAACCCTTGCCTAGAGTAGATTGATCCAGTCTAAAAGAGTAGTAGGGTCAGGAGTTGGTGGCTCAAACCATTATCCTGTACTTGCTCCCTGTTGGGACAAAGATCACACCTACAGCAAGATTTCTAGCCCCTAAATTGGGATGAGAAGCCCCGTTTAACCTTAGGCCCTCAGATCAGAAAATCAGAGAGCAAATAGAAGTCAAGGAAAAAAACACACTTCCAAGAAAGAAAAACTGAGAAATCAGCACCTAGACCTGAATCGCCTCAAAGCAAGATAAATGGCACCGGCATTCCAACAGAACCAACAGCCACCAGAGCAATAAGTCACTACCAGATTCCAGCAATTGTACCTCAGCAAGTCATTAATATTCCAACACATTTGAAGCAAAATTAAGACCTTATTTATAAAGATGATAGAAGTCGTGAATGCTGAAAAGAATTAAACCCTTAAAGTATTCTGAGAAATGATGAACGAAAGTAAAAGCTACTCTGGTAATTTATTGATTTTGTTGTTACCCTTAGAACATTCTCTATCTCTTTTGGAGCTTAGGAGAGAAACTCAGGTTAACACTGAAGGAAAACCATGTGGAACCATTGTTTCTTTATTTTATCTTTTACATTGTCACTGTCTTGTGCTCAGCTATCTTTCTTATCCAGCCCAGGCCCACTTGCCTAAGATATTGTTAATTGAGTGGAAGTCGTTTTCCCAACATGAACCATCAGTGAACACAAGCATTTTCAGGCACAAATCAGATATTCTTATCTAAGAAAACACTCAGTCGACGTTTGCTCAGATCACCCTAAAAATGGTCATGTTGATACCAGTGGCTAATTAGGAGATAGAGACAGTAATATATGAGAAGGTTTTAAAATGCAAAGCCAATGTATTGATAATATGAATCACTTAAGTGTCAAAGACACAAACATAAAAGTAGCAACAATTGCAAAACACAGATGTGCCAGTATGCCATGAAATGGGAAGAGGCAAGCATCTAAGATAAATAAGAAAAAATTAAAAATGTCTCACAACAGAAACTTCCCCAAAAAACCAAGCTTCAGGATTTGATAACATGTTTTATGAAGACAAATTGGTGAAGGTCCAACATTTTTAAGAAAATGAATGTAACTAGTTTACCAATATATAGTCCACAAAATCACTACACAAATTCACATAAAATGATGTCTATACTTGTCACAAAGAGACAACAATCAAAAATATGCAAAATATTTTTGAAAGTAAGAATGGGTTGGGGAAAAGCTAAGAAATAAGGCTAGAAAAATCTTGGCAACTTTTAATCAAAATACCAAAGAAAACATAGGAAAGGAAAAGGGTGATCATGAACAGTGTTACCCAGCTCTCTATAATTCCAAGGCTATAAAAATTAAATGAACACAGACTTCAGAACTTTCACAAAATCACCTCAAAATGACATTTGAACTGTTGTTTCTGACCCTCAAGCAACTGATATTTCTTCCAAAAACAGAAGCACCATGCTGTAGAGGTCTTTCCAAAAACTGAGGTAACACATACCTATGAAAACCGGATGCTGGACAATGAAACTAAAATTGTATGATGTAAAAAAATAAAGCATCTTCAGCAAATAGTGTTGGCATAACAGGGTGCTGGCTTGTAAAAGATTGCAGACAGATGCATATCCATCACCATGCACAAAACTTAGCTGCAAATCGATCAAAGACCTCAATATAAATCCACACACACTGAACATTGTAGAAGAGAAAGTAGGAGGTATCCTAGAAGAATTTGCACAGTAGAAAACTTCCTGAACATAAAACCAATAGCACAGACACAGAGATCCACAATTAATAAATGGGACTTGCTGAAACTGAGGCACTTCTGTAAGTCAAAGGACATAGTAAACAAAACAAAATGGCGGCCCCCAAAATGGAAAAAGATATTCATCAACCCCATATTTGACAGAGGGCTGAATGCCAAAATGTACAAAGAAATCAAGACACTATTTACCAAAAAACCAAAAATCCAATTAAAAAGTGGGATGCTGTTACAATAAATCTTTCTGCCAAATTCCACCTGAGCCCCACCACCACATGTGAGCTTTACGTAAGCGGCCCACCCGAGTTAGGGCCCAAATGAATACACAGAAACTTGTATTAGGTCCAAAGCTGCTTGGCAAATGACTAGGACTTCTCATCTGTTTGCTCAGTCTTACCTATCATAAACCTATATATTTTATAAGACTTATCTTATTGGACGCCTCATTGGCTTCCCTCCTTGTCAGTGGATCACTGGAGCAGGAGCCGAGGGGAAAAGAGGGCCCTTCTTGTTTCTCCTTCGCTTAAATATGAGTCTCCTTACTATGTCACTTCCTGCCTGGATCAGCACTTCTTTACTACATTTCCCAGAATCCTCTTTGACTCCTAGTCCTGCCTAACTTGTCGTTTCATTGGGCAAACAGTATTTTAATTAACATTCAATAAGAGAAACATACACAGAAACACTTCCCCCATCAAGATACAGACTTAAATAGAGACTTCTCAATAGAGGAATCTAAAATGGCAGAAAGACACTTAAGAAAGTGCTTAATATACTTTGCAGTCAGGGAAATGTAGATCAAAACATCTTTGAGGTAGCATAATGCTCTTGTCAGAATGGCTAAAATCAAAAACAACAATGACAGTTTATTGTGGAGAGGATTAGAAAAGAGCATTCCTCCACTGCTTGTGGAGGTGCACAGTCTTACAACCACTTTGCAAATAAGTACAGAAACTCCTCAAGAAAATTGGAATCAATCTGCCACAAGATACAACATTTCCACTCATAGATATGTAGCCAAAAGATGAACATTCATACAACAAGGGTATCTGTTCAACTATGTTCATAGCAGTATGTTTTGTAATAGGTGGAACCTGGATTCAACCTAGATGCCCCTCAACTGAAGAATGGATAGAGAAAATGTGGTACACTTAAACAATGGAGTAATACTCAGGAGAAAAAATAATGGAATATTAAAATTCACAGACAAATGGATGGAAATAGAAGAAAGCATCCTGATTGAGGTAACCAAGTCACAAAAAGAAAAACATGCTATGCGCTCTCTTATATATGGGTTTTAGACATGGGACAAAGGATTAACAGCATACAATCCACAACACCAGAGAAGCTAGAAAACAAGGGAAATCCTTAGAGAGATATACATGGTCTACCAGTGAAGGGGAAATGAACAGGATCTCTTGTGCTAATTGGGACCATGGGGGGAGGGAAGAGTTAGGAAAATGAAAAGGGAAGAAGAGGATAGGAGAGGAGGACTTGAGGGAGCAGGAAGTTTGAGACAGTGGAAGAATAGAGGGCAGCAGGAAAAAACACCCCATAATAGACAAAGCCATTATACATTTAAAGAGAAATCTGGCACTTGTAAAATGTCCAGTGATGTACACCAGCTAACAATGTAAGCAATAGTCAAGAGTTTACCTTAAATGCCCTTCTCTGATAATGAGATGGATGACTACCTTATATGCAATCCTATAGCCTTCATCCAGTAGCTGAAAGAAGCAGAAGCAGACACATACAGCTAAACACTGAGCCACACTCCTGGAATCTAGTTTTAGATAGGGAGCAGTGATGAGCAGAGTGGTCAAAACCAAACAGGAGATATCCACAGAATGAGCTGACATGAACAAGGGGGAACTCATGGAACACAGACTGATAGCTAGGAAACCAGCACAGGACTGATCCAAACGCCCTGAACATGGGTGACAGTTCAGAGGTCTGGGTAATCTATGGGGCCTGTGGTACTGGATTAGAATTCATGCCGAGGAAAATGAATGGGTTTTGGGAGTCCATTCCACATAAAGCAACACTCTCTCAGCATGGAGACCCAGAGGTATTCCTAGGCCATACTCCAAATGATATGACAGACTTTGAAGATCACTTGTGGAAGGCCTCACCTTTGCTGAGGAGCAGAAAGGGGATTGAGTAGGGTGTCAGTGAGGGGCAGAAGGAATGGGTAAGGAAAATGTGATTGGCATGTAAAAGAAATTTCTTTCTAATTTAAATTTAAAAAGCAAAGAAATTATACCCATTTCCATGGCCTATGGCACATAACATGGAATCTGCCAAATATACCTGCATAGCACAATGCACTCTTGAGAAATCTCTGCACATTAGAAACTTCTCTTCTCCCCTGGAACTAAACTTCACTGAATCCCATCATTGTATTTAGTTGTACCGAAAGTTATGAGCATTCTATTCATGTGTACAGGAAAGAAAATCCACATCACCATTTTCCCACAAGTTTCTAAACTATTTAAAATATTTTTAATACAAGCCTGTGGAAAGAATACAATATTCAGAACGTCTAGACACCAGAACTTCAGTTTTCTAATCTGTCTTCCTACTACAACCAGAAGCAATGCCCATGTCTGAACACTGGACATTGATACTGCAAGAATTATATCCCCCATGCCAGGGCTGCAAAGTCTCCCAATACCCAGCAAATCCATACTGCGAGGCATGGAAGACAGAGGGCATTTCCCAGCTCAACATATTTACCAACAGAACTACACACAGGCTCATTTTCTGCTAAACTTCCAACAGAATTGAAAGCTTACTGGGTGGTTGGGTGGTTGACATGCCTTTAATAACAGCACCTGCAAGGCAGATGCAGTAAGATTTCTCTGAGTTCATACCAGACTGGTGTACAAGGTGAGTCCCAGGACAGCCACAAAGGTAAAACAGGGAAACCATGTATTAAAAAAATAAGTAAGTATATAAAAATGAAATGATAGCTCAACAGACCTGCTCTGAATAACATTTACCCACCATGGCATAGCTTGTGGTCCTTCTTACAAATAATTTCTGCAAAGGCAGAAGAAAGCATGACAAGAACCCATGAATTACCTGACACTAGTACTCCTGACTGCTAACACCTGTCACCTAAAAGACCACACATTGGCTAGGGCCACCCTGGTAGGATTCAAATTAACAGCTTTGCTACTGTGTGATCAGAGATCAAATGACACAGACAGCACAATCCTTCCAGCTTTGCCCTTACAGCAGAGTAGACAGAGACCTAGTCTAAAAAGTTTGTATTTTAGTAGAAACTCCTCCTCTCTGGCATAGCACATCCTGTTCCTCATCCAAAGCAGAGTCAATTGTGTGCACATTCCATTACACACTTAATGTCCTCTGCAACAAACCCCCTGCCTCAGAGCTGGGAAACCATTCAAGCAAACACAGGTCACATTCACATAGCAACTGTGGTTACTGTGTAACTGAGTGAAAGAAAAAAAGGCCACAGATTAGAGAAAAATTGGTTATTGATAGGGCTGGGAGACAGAAAAGATAAGGTGAATATGATGCATATATAAATTGAAAAACTATTTTGAAAAGTTGAAACAGCCTTTATCCCTGTGGTCAAAGGACTAAAGTCTTCTATTAGAGCACAATAAAGATTCCTCATCTTTTCTCTAAAGATAAGCACAATAAACAAGAGAAATACCAGTCCTTAGAAGTGGATATTAGCAGATAAGCAAAATACAATCAGACAGCCAGGATATTTTTTAAATAATTACTTAAGTCCACCACTATCCTCAAAGAACAGGTCTTTAGGGACAGGGTCCTGAGGTGAAGGTCATAGGGCACAAGGAAGATACAACAAGTAGAAGGCAGAAAAGATAAATTCTAGATTGAGGAGGCATTGCAGAGTCTGTGTCCCAGACTAACTAAGCTTCCGGAGAAGAATAGCTTCCTGTAAACTACATCAGTGGGATGGGAGGATGGGAAAAACTGGGAGAGTCAAATGAGTTCATCAAAAACTATCAAATAATTGAAGAAATTCAGGAGGAGACTAGTCAATCAATACCACACCTTAGAAACAGAGTATCTCAAGAACATTACTGAATTAAGACACAGTGCCCTTAGGACAGACAACAATAGCTCCATATGCTGGGAAGGGTTTGGTTCTCAGGATTTGAAGGAACCTTTACAAAAAATTATGGCCCCAGACTATTACTAGCCTGAGGACTTAAATGAAAGTCTTGCATGAGGTATAGAGTTCTTAACACAACTGTGTTTTATTTTCAAATAATGGTTGCCTGGTCTCATATTGCCCACCTGACAAAATTATGCTTTTTCTCAAGAAAAAAAAAACGAGTATTTTATGACACCAAGTTTTAAGGTTTGTTGTGACCCTGTAGTTCCTCTTTCAGGAGATTGTCAGACGCCTATTCTTAGATATTGGGATGGCCCTAATTGCTTGTAAATCAGGGGTGGCTTCTTTGTAATGGTTTCAAGCCAAATATCTGGACATTCCTGGTGAACAAATGAGTATCCTAGTAGCCAAACAAGGCTGGTAAGCATATACTTATTTTTGGATGTCAGAGCCAGTCCTTTCTCAGCACAATTGTATTTAGAGAGACATACTATGGGAGGTAAAGACAGGCAAATCTCTGTGAGTTCAAGGCCAGTATGGCTTACAGAGAGAGAGAGCCAGGATTGGCACAAATGCTACATAGAGAATCCCTATCTCGAAAAAAAAAGAGTGTTAAATTGACTAGAAACATGCTCCTACAACCAGCTCCCTGCTCCCAATGTTCCGATCATATTAAGACCACAGAGTAAAATTATTGAGAGAACTCCCCCTTAGGCAAAGAATTTACATGGCCACATGGCACTTCACAGGACAGGGAATCTGGCCACATTCTCCCCACAGATACAGAATGGACCCACCCCACTATCTGTCACACCTCGCCATCTGCTCCTCCCCATCTGCAGACAGTATCCCTTAGCTCACCATTTTGTGATTTCCCAGACCACTGAAGCTCTCAGCTCAGCTCCCTGAAGCAGCAACTGCAACACAGCACACAAAACAGCTCTCTTCTCTTCAACGACAAGCTTGAAGACTGGTGACCGGAAGAGCCCTGCACCTCTTCTGACTGGCAGGTCACATGATTGGATAGTGAGGCTTGAGTGACAAGAGCATCTCCCATAGGGTTAGAGTGTGCTTAAAGACACAGTTTTGTGGTTCCTGACTATGCCTTCCACAGAAGAAAAGAAGATTTAGTACATCTGCAACCATTTGCATCTCAATAGCACTGGCTTCTGGCTCAGTTTACAGACACTGCTGTCTTCCAGTTTCTCATAGGAACTTCCCCTTTTCCTACTGGATATAATTAAAATGTTTGTACACACCAATAAGTGTCTCTGACAATGCAGAAATCCAAATCAGACCAAATAAAAACGAATTAGAAAAGCTCACTTGGGAGACATGGAGCAGAGACAGAGCACTGGGGCAATGAAGCCTCCATTCCCAACCCCCCATCCGCTCTGAACTCCTCTCCCTCCCTCCCTCCTCTGTCTTCTGTCTCAGCAGGATCACTACTCTGTGATCCCTGAAGTTCCGGGGCCACCGCTGTGTGGGATAAACAGCAATGGCAGAGGCTGTAGCTCTGGGAAGAATAGCCACATCAGGAGCAGGAGCCTCAGTGTTGACAGCAGCCTCCCTCACCCCAATCTCCACAGTTGCTCCCTGGCTATGGGAGATGGCAGAAGGGGCAGCGATCTAAATGGCAGTGGTGGAGGCGGCTGAACCAAAGTCTTCACTGGCAGATATTTTGTGCATGAGTTTTCTAAGGAAGGAGATAACTCTCCATACTCCCATGACCTCTCTGACAGCCCATATGGTGTAGTGTGCAAGTATTTTCAAGGAGGGTGTGTATTTATGGAGAACGCTGCAAATATGAACTCAGGAAGCCACTGCTGAAGTACCCTCGGAGGGCTCAGTTACTAAGGATGATTCAGAGAAGCAGCCAACTGTGGTGGAGACAAAGAAGCTGATTTGCCCCTCTGCTTCATTCAGAGAGTGTCTCTATGAGGAAAAACTGTGTGTATCTCCACTGAGAGTCCTGTTACATGTGTGGCCTGCAGGTCCTGCACCCAATGGATGCTGCCTAGAGGTCACAAAACATAAACTCTTGCATTGAGGCCCATGAGAAGGACATGGAGCTATATTTGGTGTGCAGTGCAGTAAGGACATGGTATATGTGATCTGCATGCAGGTGGTCTATGAGAAAACCTACCCCAGTGAGCACAGCTGTGGGATCCTGTCCAACTGCAACCACACCTACTCTCTCAAGTCATTTGAAAAGGTAAAAGTGCTAAACAATTTCAGAACAGGATCATAAAATGAAGCTCCTCCCCAATCTTTATTTGTGCTTTCTATTTTGGGGAAGAATTTAGTGTCTTTTGCCAACTTCCAACCAGAAGGACCACATTTAAATGCATGTATTTTATCATGAACAAGGGTGTTCTAATTGTGATATCTTCTTTGTATTTCAGCTACCTGCTACATTAGTCAGTCTGTCTATGTCATTAGAATAAGGAAATCCTTTGTAACAGTTAGTAAAGTCGTTGTGGTTTTTGAAGATATTGTTTTTAATGCCCTAGACAGTTTAGGTTTCATGAACAAACGTACCTAGCTCTGAATGTAAATTTCTTGACGTTTAACATTTAACACTTTCCTATTCCATCCATTTAGGTAGCCAATAATCCACCATACATTAAAAATTGTTCTTATAAGAAACACAAACACACACACACACACACACACACACACACACACACACACACACATTCACACACACAATCCAAACAGAGGAAAGTTACAAGAAGTAAATTTACTTAAGGGAAAAAAAGAAAAAAAAAACAGAAAAAGCCTCATGTTTAATGCATTCAGCACCCCTGGATGGCCTTCCAGTACCCAGAGAGGAAATGGGAAATGGATACACAAAAAACAATGAGTCTTGTCCCTGGGGTCTCTGTGGGAGTGATCATGTGTAACTCTGTGGGAAGCATCCATTATTTCTCATTATTTTCTTTCTGAGATGCAACAGGTTTTGATGGAAGATGGGGAGAAGTAGCTTGGGTAGAAACTTCACCATAAGATTTCAGACTCTTTGGGTCTATGGAAGCTGGTGGCTAGAATGAAGCTTTCACCCTAAAAATAATATGATTATCTAGTTTATACAGTCCACCATAGTAGGTGTGTTGAGTGATGCCCCTGTCCCTCATGTGGAAGTTTTCAAAGAATATTAAAAATTAAAGAGAGATTTAAGGACACAAAAGAGATGTTTGCTCTGCGGTTTTATGCTGAGGTCAGATGAACTGAACATGTTTTCTTCCTGTTTGGCACAGGGACATCAGACAACCAGGAAAGAAAAGAAAGAACCACATCTCAAGCAAAAACGTATCTCTTCGCCACTTCAGAAGGCTCCAAGATGGCTCCATTGCTTTCAGTTCATTCCTGAAATGAAAAGCAAACTCTAGGCAAATTAATAATAATAAAATAGGAGTATTCATGGAAATTTACATACTTATAGGATAATGGAGCTAGGGATAATGTAGTAATGAGCTCTATTGTTAGACCCCACATCTTCCTCCATGGGCAGGTGAAAAAATGCAGCTGCATTATTTAATGTTTTCTACCTGAAAGGTATGTTACAGCGCATCTCTTCATGTATCTGTAAAGTAGATTTATTAGAATGGCTCACAAGCTGTGGTAGAGATAGTCCAACCATGGCTTCCTACAAATGGAAATTTGAAGAATCAGGTAGATCATTCCTAAGTGTTTAGGCTAAATCATGTGTACAATTTATTATTTGTTCAGTCCATGAGGCTGCACATTTCAGCTTGTCTCCATGTATACAAAAATTCAAAAGAATCAGGCTTTAATTCTAGTAAAGGAATGAATTTGGTATT
>NW_023276808.1:7131379-7154152 GCF_003668045.3 Cricetulus griseus
TATCCATGTATCTATAAATTAGATTTATTAGAATTCCTCACAAGCTGTGATTCCTGAAGTCCAACCATTGCTTCCTAACAATGGAAATTTGAAAGAATCCAATAGGTCTTTTCTAAGATTTTAGGCTACCTTAATTGAAGAATTTAGTAATTGTCCATTCCATGAGGCTGGACATGTCAGGTTGTCTCTTTATACACAAAAATTCCAAAATCGTAAGCTCTAATCCTAGTACCTGAATGATGAATTTGTTAGTGAGAACTAGGGTAGCAGGAAAAAACAAACAGCTGCCTTCTTCAACATTGTTTTGTTATGCCTTGGCTCATGCCAGAAAGAAAGATCCAGGTTATAGGTGGATTGTAATCTATGTTATGTTAAATTTTTGTTTAAATTAATGGCAATGTAAAAGAGGAGAAAGGCACAAGATAAGACATATTAACCATTTTATTGTAGGCCTGTTATAGTAGGGAGACTAAGAGAGAAGAGGAACAGAGTTACTGGCTGACCACCATGGCCAGTCACCTTAGAGAGGCAGAGAAAGTGCATAGTTGGGAGAATGGAGGAACATTAGCTGAGAGAAGACTAGAGAGAAAAGTAGAGAGAGAAGTGTAGAGTGTAGAGAGAGAAGTGTAGAGAGAGCAGAAAGGGCATAAATGGGCAGGGATCTATCTTTTAAAGGGGTCCTCTGCACCTGCGTGCAGACTTAGTTCCCATGGAACACTGGGCTGACCAGGGTACTGCCTGTTCCATCAGGTAACAGTTCAGGCCAGCATAATGCCTGAACCTTCATGTTTTAATTGCTTATCCTTTTTGTTGGTCACGGTGGTGTCGTGGTGTGTTGTGTGTGTGTGGTTGTGTGTGTGTGTGTGTGTGTGTGTGTTTTCAAGAAATCATTTATCTGTGTAGACCTGGAAATAATTTTGTAGTTCAGGATGATCTGAAACTGAGAAAGTCACATTGATTCTTTCTCCTGAGTGCTGGTATTAAAGTGTGCACTGATACCAAGTACTTAAAGTTGGGTATTATCACCCCAAATGATTTAAAAACCTCCAATAATGTAAATCCCTCTCAGATATACCCAATTATTATTGAATTAAGTAATTCTAGAGTAGCCATCTCAACCAATAGGAAAGAAGATATGATAAAATTCTCCCTCCTGAAGGAAGCAGGGACAGCATCTGAGTGGATCCAAAACAATGTTTTCCTAAACAAAGGAAGGATGGTGATTTTACTTATGAAGTCTTCACATGTTGACATATTATTCTCTCTCTTCTTAGTCTACTCAGTTAACAATTCCACTCCTGAATATGATCACCATGTAAAAGCAGAAACATTTAGGGGCATTCTTAAATCAAAGTCATGCAAGAACATATATAAATTATAAAAATGATGGAAAGAAAGGTCTCTCACATGTTCATATTGTACTAGAAGGTCTTAGTTGAAAAGTAAGTAAATGAAACTTTGAAAAGCAGATTGTCAGTCTTGGAGTTTAATCTGAAAGACAAGAATGAAAATAGCAAAATTCATATAGATAAAAGATAGAGAATACAAAAACTGAAAATCTGAAAGAAATGTAACCTAACAGCACTGTGTACTCTTCCCCTTGATGAATGATTTTTGATGACTTCTATTAACCTCAGAGAATTCTATTATATTTTTAACCTGATTTTAATTTTAGTTATATGCATGTTTTGTCTCCATGTGTCTGTGCACACTCACTTCAGATGGCAGATAAAGACAGGAGGTCCTTGGGATACAACAAAAGGTTAGCTTCCATGTATACTCTGGAAATTGAAACTGAGTCCTCTGTAACATCACACAGTGATATTAATTGCTGACCCATCTCTCCACTTCTACTTTTTTAAAATGCATTACTATACATTTTATTTAAAAGACATTACACCACTTTTCCTCTTTCTCTTCATTACATCGCTCCTCAAATATTAGTTGTCCTACTTTTTCCTTGAAAAGTATGTATGGAAGAGTATGCTGATACATGAAGAGAAACTCTTGAGTGTGTTGTTTATTAGTTTTATGAATATAGTTTCAGGCCTGGTGCAATAGACAGCAGAAAGATTTTACACTTTAGTGACACAGAGTAATACTCAAAATCGTATTTCAAAGTTCTCTATGAAAAATGTTTCACTAAGAGACCTTATAGATGACTATGTATTGATTTCCAGGTGCTTTTCATTTTTAGTAGCACCCAGGAAAGTGAATTATTCTCCTTTCTTTTGAAAGGATAACATAACCTGATTCAAAGTAACTTCAGGGGAAAATATTCACTTGGGTCATAATTATAAGGTAACCCCTAGAAAACAAGATGTTTGTCTCCATGGATCTCATGTGACTCATAATATAAAATGCTTTCAAATTATAAATTCTATACCTTTTTAAAATTCCAACATTTAAAATGTCTGTAGTAGCCTACTTATACATTAAGTGAATAAGGTGAGTAACTGCCCACTATTTTCAAAAAGAGAAATACAGGGAAATATCAAATAATCAATCGCTTTTGAGGAAATGAATTCAGGAAGCTCTGCTCCTATTTTAAAAACAATCTGGAGCATCAGAGACTAGAGAATCTCCATGTTTCTGACTATGCCTTCCCTAGCACACACAACTTTACTACCATGCCTATTCTACTCAAAATATGGAGATGTTCTTGGCCACCCTGTGGTTCCAAAATCTAACACAATTTCAGGTGTCCACTGCAAGCTGTATCCTCTCAGGACCTCTCTAAAGGTATTTGAGATCTGTTAAAAAGTCAGCATCTCTCCATGAGCCCTTCAATCTTGCATTGTCAGTCAAGATATTAAGGGAGAAATATCCTTGCAAACTCCAAAATATTCAGGGTTTCAGCCAGACACCAAGCAAACAGAGATTCTATTCTTTTGCCTTATTGTATGTTGATTCTACTATTGTTTTAATCACACTGTATTCAGAGTCAGGAGACAGAGAATGAGAAATGTTGGTCCTTATTATATAATGCAGTACAATACCATCGACTGTAATGGTGCTATTACTTCTAGAAGGTGGAAGAGTCTTCTAATCTCAATGAACTTAATATACAAGCGAGTGTCTCATAAACATACCACAGAGAATAATATGATTTAGATAAGGCCACACAGGTGTGCCTGGAGAAGAGTCTCTTCACTTAATCTAGATCTTATCAATTTAGAAATTAATATTAACCTCCACACAAAAAAAACGGATGTAATTTTCTTTGTCAACAGAGAAAACCTTCCTAATTTAGTGATATCTCGAATACCAATGAGCCATGTTTGGGGCCAAATATATAAAACATTTTGGGTCTGGATTTACTGGTTTCCCAAATGTAAGCAGCAAATTTCTGAGGATTACAAGGAAAGAATTGGGAAACTCATGCAGAGTAAGTCATAGTGCAGAAGTCTTCTGACCCATGTTTTTACTTTATTGAATCAGAACCCAAGCAAAGTCTCAGCAGAGAGAGAGAGAGAGAGAGAGAGAGAGAGAGAGAGAGAGAGAAATCCCTAAGAACCTAGTAAAATGTAATTTGCAATGTTACCAATATTATCATGTCTTTGTATCAATTCTTAAGTGTGGTTCTCTGTCTCTCAAAATCATACTCTCCCAAAATTCAATCTTTCTAGTA
This sequence comes from Cricetulus griseus, assembly GCF_003668045.3. Lineage (NCBI taxonomy): Eukaryota > Metazoa > Chordata > Mammalia > Rodentia > Cricetidae > Cricetulus > Cricetulus griseus. The sequence goes on from NW_023276808.1 coordinate 7,135,011, forward strand.
ATATCTGTACTAAATCCATGATAAAAATCGTTTTTACTGTGTCGTTTTCATGTGAAGCAGAGCAGGTGATCTCGGTAAGTTCTTGGCCTATTACATAATGAGTTCCAGGTCAGACAAGGTTTAGGAAAAGTCTGTGCCTCAAAACGTAATCACTCCAAAAATTTCTACTTAATAAACTTTAGAAATGTGATAAGGGTGTAACAGATAAAGTAATTACCTTAAAACTATACATTCACAGCCTGTGGTGGTGGCATATGCCTTTAAACCCAGCACTCAGGAGGCAGAGGCTGGTGGATTTCTTTAAGTTTGAAACCAGACTGGTCTACAGAGCTAGTTCCAGGACAGCCTAAAATAGCCACAGGAAAACCAGTCCTGAAAACAAACAAATAAATAAATACATAAAATAAAACAAATGAACAACAACAAAAAAAACTATGTCTTCATTTTTTGCAACTCCAGACAGCTGCTGCAGGACATGCCTATAATCCAATGCTTTCAATGACAGATAAAATGAGACAAAACAAATCCTGCCATGTCCATTAATGTGGCATGGCAACCTAGAGTCTGTGTCTCAAAAATGTTATCTGTAAAAGAAAACACCCAAAAGCTTTTTCCTATATTTACACCCAAACCATGACACATATGCACAACTTCCACATAAATAATCATGTAAATACAAACATACATGAGTAAATACATCATAAAATTATCATAGGATGTTTTGGCACACAATAAATGTTCCAATACCTGGGCAGCAGAGACAAGATAATTTCTATGAATTCATCTCCATTCTGAGTTCAAGGACAGCATAAAATATGGAGAGTAACTCTGTCTCAACATAAAATTCCAACTCTGATTATCATGGAATCATCCTAAAATCCTTTTCTAAAATACACTGAAGTGGTTCAGCTTAATCTCACCACAGGACCCAGGTAAAGGACAGTATATCGTAAAGTCATTCTTGATGTCAACCAGTGGTAGCTGTCAAAGTATTTTCAGATATGACTATAGCCGAGTATGGTAGCAGAAATAGGCAGATCTCTGTGAAATCAAGCCAATTTGGACTACATAGTGAATATGATAGTTAGGCAATTCTCACTGACACACACACACACACACACACACACACACACACACACACACTTACAAATATACCTACATACAACAGAGCCACACCTCCTAAGAGTGCTGTTCCCTATGAGCATATGGGTCCAATTACATTCAGACTACCAACATTCTTCCCTTTTCTTGTGATTAAATTATCTAAAATTAAGAAAAAAAACTGTGATATTAACTCATGTTACCCAGCTCCCTATAATTCTATGTGTATGTGTATAGAAATTAAATGAATAAACATACCACAACTTTCACAAAATTATCTCAAAGTGACCCTTGAGCTGTTGTTTCTGGTGGTGCAGCTACTGATATTTCTTCCAAAAGCAGAAGCCCCATGCTCAAGAACTCCCTCCAGAAATGTAGGTGATTCCTTGCTATGGATAAGCAACTCCTTGAAATTCCTTATTTTTTCAACTAAAGACAGCTCCACTGATGCTCAATCACAAGACAATATAGAAAAATGATATAAAATCTGCTTCCTGCCACATGGATTATAGCACAAAACCTGGATTCTGCCTATCTACCAGCCCAACACCATGCAGGTTTGAGAAATCTCTGTAGATGCAAAATTCCTTTTGTCCCTGGTACTGCAATTCACTGAGTCACAACATTGTGATTAGTTACATCACCAAGACACAAGGTATCTAATTGTGTTTTGGTGAAAGGTAATGACATCACCATTTTTCTTCAAGTTATTGGACTATTTGCAATATTTAAAATACAAACTTGATAATAGAATGCAATGTTCAGAACTTCTAGAAACCACAATTCCAGTTTTCTAATGTGTCTTCCCATTGCTAACAAAAGCAGTGGCTATAAGTGAACACTGGACATTGATACTGCAAAAACAACATCCCCACATGGCAGGGTTGCAGTGTCTCACATTACCCAGTAAATCCATACTGGGAGGCACAGAGGACAAAGGCCATTGGGAAGGTCAGCACATGGACCAAAAAAACTACAGTCTGGCTCATAGACCATCTGAAACCAAAAGAATTGAAAGCTCACTGGGTGGTGGCAGCACATGTCTTTCATCCCAGCACTTGATAGAGAGAGGCAGTAGCATTTCTGAAAGTTGAAGACTAGACTGGTCTACAAGATAAGTCCCAGGACACAGTAAATCTGTCTTGAAAAGTAAACAAACAGACACACAATAACTACATAAAAATTAAATGATATGATAGCTCAATAGACCTGCTCGGAACATCAAACACACAGAAAAACCCTGTGTAAACCAACCAAACAAAACCAAATAAAAAACAAAAGAAATAAATCAAAACAACCTTGATTGAAGACCAGTGTGTGCAGCCAGGCAGTAGTTAGCCATCAATGCCAGGTCATGGTGGAGCACATCTTTAAACCTAGCACTTGGGAGGCAGGAGCAAGTGGTTATCTGATTTCTAGGCAACCCTTGCCTAGAGTAGATTGATCCAGTCTAAAAGAGTAGTAGGGTCAGGAGTTGGTGGCTCAAACCATTATCCTGTACTTGCTCCCTGTTGGGACAAAGACCACACCTACAGCAAGATTTCTAGACCCTAAATTGGGATGAGAAGGCCCGTTTAACCTTAGGCCCTCAGATCAGAAAATCAGAGAGCAAATAGAAGCCAAGGGAAAAAAAACACACTTCCAAGAAAGAAAAACTGAGAAATCAGCACCTAGACCTGAATCACCTCAAAGCAAGATAAATGGCACCAGCATTCCAACAGAACCAACAGCCACCAGAGCAATAAGTCACTACCAGATTCCAGCTATTGTACCTCAGCAAGTCATTAATATTCCAACACATTTGAAGCAAAATTAAGACCTTATTTATAAAGATGATAGAAGTCCTGAATGTTGAAAAGAATTAAACCCTTAAAAGTATTCTGAGAAATGATGAAAGAAAGTAAAAGCTATTCTGGTAATTTACTGATTTTGTTGTTACCCTTAGGACATTATCTATCTCTTTTGGAGCTTAGGAGAGAAACTCAGGTTAACACTTAAGGAAAACCATGTGGAACCATTGTTTCTTTATTTTATCTTTTACATTGTCACTGTCTTGTGCTCAGCTAGTTTTCTTATCCAGCCCAGGCCCTCTTGCCTAAGACATTGTTAATTGAGTGGAAGTCTTTTTCCCAACATAAACCATCAGTGAACACAAGCATTTTCAGGCACAAATCAGATATTCTTATCTAAGAAAACAGTCACTCGACGTTTGCTCAGATGACCCTAGATTTGGTCATGTTGATCCCAGTGGCTAATTAGGAGACAGAGACAGTAATATATGAGAAGGTTTTAAAATGCAAAGCCAATATATTAATAATATGAATGACTTAAGTTTCAAAGACACAAACATAAAGATAGCAACAATTGCAAAACACAGATGTGCCAGTATGCCATGAAATGGGAAGAAGCAAGCATCTAAGATAAATAAGAAAAAATTAAAAATGTCCCACGACAGAAACTTCCCCAAAAAACCAAACTTTAGGAACTGATAACATGTTTTATGAAGACAAATTGGTGAAGGTCCAACATTTATAAGAAAATGAATGTAACTAGTCCACAAAATCAGTACACAAATTCACATAAAATGATGTCTATACTTGTCACAAAGAGACAACAATCAAAAATATGCAAAATATTTTTGAAACAAAGAATGGGTTGGGGAAAAGCTAAGAAATAAGGTTTGAAAAATCTTCGCAACTTTTAATCAAAATACCAAAGAAAACATAGGAAAGGAAAAGGGTGATTATGAACAGTGTTACCCAGCTCTCTATAATTCCAAGGCTATAAAAATTAAATGAACACAGACTTCAGAACTTTCACAAAATCACCTCAAAATGACATTGGAACTGTTGTTTCTGACCCTCAAGCAACTGATATTTCTTCCAAAAACAGAAGCACCATGCTGTAGAGGTCTTTCCAAAAACTGAGGTAACACATACCTATGAAAACCGGATGCTGGACAATGAAGCTAAAATTATACTGTGTAAAAAAATAAAGCATCTACAGCAAATAGTGTTGGCATAACAGGGTGCTGGCTTGTAAAAGATTGCAGACAGATGCATATCCATCACCATGCACAAAACTTAGGAGCAAATGGATCAAAGATCTCAATATAAATCCACCCACACTGAACATTGTAGAATACAAAGTAGGAGGTATCCTAGAAGAATTTGCACACTAGACAGCTTCCTGAACATAACACCAATAGCACAGACACAGAGATCCACAATTAATAAATGGGACCTGCTGAAACTGAGGCACTTCTGTAAGTCAAAGGACATAGTAAACAAAAGAAAATGGCGGCCCCCAAAATGGAAAAAGATATTCATCAACCCCATATTTGACTGAGGGCTGAATGCCAAAATGTACAAAGAACTCAAGACACTATTCACCAAAACACCAAAAATCCAATTAAAAAGTGGGATGCTGTTACAATAAATCTTTCTGCCAAATTCCGACTGAGCCCCACTACCACATGTGAGCTTTACGTAAGCGGCCCACCCGAGTTAGGGCCCAAATGAATACACAGAAACTTGTATTAGGTCCAAAGCTGCTTGGCAAATGACTAGGACTTCTCATCTGTTTGCTCAGTCTTACCTATCATAAACCTATATATTTTATAAGACTTATCTTATTGGACACCTCATTGGCTTCCCTCCTTGTCAGTGGATCATTGGAGTAGGAGCCGAGGGGAAAAGAGGGCCCTTCTTGTTTCTCCTTCACTTATATATGAGTCTCCTTACTATGTCACTTCCTGCCTGGATCAGCACTTCTTTACTACATTTCCCAGAATCCTCTTTGACTCCTAGTCCTGCCTAACTTGTCGTTTCATTAGGCAAACAGTATTTTAATTAACAATCAATAAGAGAAACATACACAGAAGCACTTCCCCCATCAAGATACAGACTTAAATAGAGACTTCTCAATAGAGGAATCTAAAATGGCAGAAAGACACTTAAGAAAGTGCTTAATATACTTTGCAGTCAGGGAAATGTAAATCAAAACATCTTTGAGGTAGCATACTGCTCTTGTCAGAATGGCTAAAATCAAAAACAACAATGACAGTTTATTGTGGAGAGGATTAGAAAAGAGCATTCCTCCACTGCTTGTGGAGGTGCACAGTCTTACAACCACTTTGCAAATAAGTACAGAAACTCCTCAAGAAAATTGGAATCAATCTGCCACAAGATACAACATTTCCACTCATAGATATATAGCCAAAAGATGAACATTCATACAACAAGGATATCTGTTCAACTATGTTCATAGCAGTTTGATTTGTAATAGGTGGAACCTGGATTCAACCTAGATGCCCCTCAACTGAAGAACGGATAGAGAACATGTGGTACACTTAAACAATGGAGTACTACTCAGGAGAAAAAATAATGGAATATTAAAATTCACAGACAAATGGATGGAAATAGAAGAAAGCATCCTGATTGAGGTAACCAAGTCACAAAAAGAAAAACATGCTATGTGCTCTCTTATATATGGGTTTTAGACATGGGACAAAGGATTAACAGCATACAATCCACAACACCAGAGAAGCTAGAAAACAAGGAAAATCCTTAGAGAGATATACATGGTCTACCAGTGAAGGGGAAATGAACAGGATCTCTTGAGCTAATTGGGACCATGGGGGGAGGGAAGAGTTAGGAAAATGAAAAGGGAAGAAGAGGATAGGAGAGGAGGACTTGAGGGAGCAGGAAGTTTGAGACAGCGGAAGAATAGAGGACAGCAGGAAAAAACACCCCATAATAGACAAAGCCATTATACATTTAAAGAGAAATCTGGCACTTGTAAAATGTCCAGTGATGTACACCAGCTAACAATGTAAGCAATAGTCAAGAGTTTACCTTAAATGTCCTTCTCTGATAATGAGATGGATGACTACCTTATATGCAATCCTATAGCCTTCATCCAGTAGCTGAAAGAAGCAGAAGCAGACACCTACAGCTAAACACTGAGCCACACTCCTGGAATCTAGTTTTAGATAGGGAGCAGTGATGAGCAGAGGGGTCAAAACCAAACAGGAGATATCCACAGAATGAGCTGACATGAACAAGGGGGAGCTCATGGACCACAGACTGATAGCTAGAAAACCAGCACAGGACTGATCCAAACCCCCTGAACATGGGTGACAGTTCAGAGGTCTGGGCAATCTATGGGGCCTCTGGTACTGGATTAGAATTCATCCCGAGGGAAATGAATGGGTTTTGGGTGTCCATTCCAAATAAAGCAACACTCTCTCAGCATAGAGACCCAGAGGTATTCCTAGGCCATACTCCAAATGATATGACAGAATTTGAAGATCACTTGTGGAAGGCCTCACCTTTGCTGAGGAGCAGAAAGAGGATTGAGTAGGGGGTCAGTGAGGGGCAGGAAAGAACGGATAAGGAAAATGTGATTGGCATGCAAAAGAAATTTCTTTCTAATTTAAGTTCAAAAAGGAAAGAAATGATACCCATTTCCATGGCCTATGGCACATAACATGGAATCTGCCAAATATACCTGCATAGCACAATGCACTCTTGAGAAATCTCTGCACATTAGAAACTTCTCTTCTTCCCTGGAAATAAACTTCACTGAATCCCATCATTGTATTTAGTTGTACCGAAAGTTATGAGCATTCTATTCATGTGTACAGGAAAGAAAATCCACATCACCATTTTCCCACAAGTTTCTAAACTATTTACAATATTTTTAATACAAGCCTGTGGAAAGAATACAATATTCAGAACGTCTAGACACCAGAACTTCAGTTTTCTAATCTGTCTTCCTACTACAACCAGAAGCAATGCCCATGTCTGAACACTGGACATTGATACTGCAAGAATTATATCCCCCATGCCAGGGCTGCAAAGTCTCCCAATACCCAGCAAATCCATACTGCAAGGCATGGAAGACAGAGGGCATTTCCCAGCTCAACATATTTACCAAAGAACTACACACAGGCTCATTTTCTGCTAAACTTCCAACAGAATTGAAAGCTTACTGGATGGTCGGGTGGTTGATATGCCTTTAATAACAGCACCTGCAAGGCAGATGCAGTAAGATTTCTCTGAGTTCATACCAGACTGGTGTACAAGATGAGTCCCAGGACAGCCACAATGGTAAAACAGGGAAACCATGTAATAAAAAAATAAGTAAGTATATAAATAAATGAAATGATAGCTCAACAGACCTGCTCTGAATAACATTTACCCACCATGGCACAGCTTGTGGTCCTTCTTACAAATAATTTCTGCAAAGGCAGAAGAAACCATGACAAGAACCCATGAATTACCTGACTCTAGTAATCCTGCCTGCTAACACCTGTCACCTAAAAGACCACACATTGGCTAGGGCCACCCTGGTAGGATTCAAATTAACAGCTTTGCTACTGTGTGATCAGAGATCAAATGACACAGACAGCACAGTACTTCCATCTTTGCCCTTACAGCAGAGTAACAGAGACCTAGTCTAAAAAGTTTGTATTTTAGTAGAAACTCCTCCTCTCTGGCATAGCACATCCTGTTCCTCATCCAAAGCAGAGTCAATTGTGTGCACATTCCATTAAACACTTAATGTCCTCTGCACCAAACCCCCTGCCTCAGAGCTGGGAAACCATTCAAGCAAACGCAGGTCACATTCACATAGTAACTGTGGTTACTGTGTAACTGAGTGAAAGAAAAACAGGCCACAGATTAGAGAAAAATGGGTTATTGATAGGGCTGGGAGACAGAAAAGATAAGGTGAATATGATGCATATATAATCTCAAAAATCATTTTGAAAAGTTGAAACAGGCTTTATCCCCATGTGGTCCAGAGACTAAAGTCTTCTATTAGAGCACAATAAAGATTCCTCACCTTTTCTCTAAAGATAAGCACAATAAACAAGAGAAATACCAGTCCTTAGAAGTGGATATTAGCAGATAAGTAAAATACAATCAGACAGCCAGGATATTTTTTAAATAATTACTTAAGTCCACCACTGTCCTCAAAGAACAGATCTTCAGGGACAGGGTCCTGAGGTGAAGGTCATAGGGCACAAGGAAGATACAACAAGTAGAAGGCAGAAAAGATAAATTCTAGGTTGGGGTGGCATTGCAGAGTATATCTCCCAGACTAAATAAGCTTCCGGAGAAAAATAGCTTCCTGTAAACTACATCAGTGGGATGGGAGGATGGGAAAAACTGGGAGAGTCAAATGAATTCATCAAAAACTATAAAATAATTGAAGAAATTCAGGAGGAGACCAGTCAATCAATACCACACCTTGGAAACAGAGTATCTCAAGAATATTACTGAATTAAGACACAGTGCCCTTAGGACAGACAACAATAGTTCCATATGCTGGGAAGGGTTTGGTTCTCAGGATTTGAAGGAACCTTTACAAAAAATTATGGCCCCAGACCATTACTAGCCTGAGGACTTAAATGAAAGTCTTGCATGAGGTATAGAGTTCTTAACACAACTGTGTTTTATTTTCAAATAATGGTTACCTGGTCTCATATTGCCCACCTGACAAAATTATGCTTTTTCTCAAGAAAAAAAATAGTATTTTATGACACCAAGGTTTAAGGTTTGTTGTGACCCTGTAGTTCCTCTTTCAGGAGATTGTCAGACGCCTATTCTTAGATATTGGGATGACCCTAATTGCTTGTAAATCAGGGGTGGCTTCTTTGTAATGGTTTCAAGCCAAATATCTGGACATTCCTGGTGAACAAATAAGTATCCTAGTAGCCAAACAAGGCTGGTAAGCATATACTTATTTTTGGGTGTCAGAGCCAGTCCTTTCTCAGCACAATTCTATTTAGAGAGACATATTATGGGAGGTAAAGACAGGCAAATCTCTGTGAGTTCAAGGCCAGTATGGCTTACAGAGAGAGAGCCAGGATAGACTCAAATGCTACATAGAGAATCCCTGTCTCGAAAAAAAAGTGTTAAATTGACTAGAAACATGCTCTTACAACCAGCTCCCTGCTCCCAATGCGCTGATCATATTAAGACCACAGAGTAAAATTATTGAGAGAACTTCCCCTTAGGCAAAGAATTTACATGGCCACATGGTACTTCACAGGACAGGGAATCTGGCCACACTCTCCCCACAGATACAGAAAGGACCCACCCCACTATCTGTCATACCTCGCCATCTGCTCCTCCCCATCTGCAGACAGCATCCCTTAGCTCACCATTTTGTGATTTCCCAGACCACTGAAGCTCTCAGCTCAGCTCCCTGAAGCAGCAACTGCAACACAGCAAGCAAAACAGCTCTCTTCTCTTCAACGACAAGCTTGAAGACTGGTGACCGGAAGAGCCCTGCACCTCTTCTGACTGGCAGGTCACATGATTGGATAGTGAGGCTTGAGTGACAAGAGCATCTCCCATAGGGGTACAGTGTGCTTAAAGACACAGTTTTGTGGTTCCTGACCATGCCTTCCACAGAAGAAAAGAAGATTTAGTACATCTGCAACCATTTGCATCTCAATAGCACTGGCTTCTGGCTCAGTTTACAGACACTGCTGTCTTCCAGTTTCTCATAGGAACTTCCCCTTTTCCTCCTGGATATAATTAAAATGTTTGTACACACCAATAAGTGTCTCTGACAATGCAGAAATCCAAATCAGACCAAATAAAAACGAATTAGAAAAGCTCACTTGGGAGACATGGAGCAGGGACAGAGCACTGGGGCGATGAAGCCTCCATTCCCAACCCCCCATCTGCTCTGAACTCCTCTCCCTCCCTCCCTCCTCTGTCTTCTGTCTCAGCAGGATCAGTACTCTGTGATCCCTGAAGTTCCGGGGCCACCGCTGTGTGGGATAAACAGCAATGGCAGAGGCTGTAGCTCTGGGAAGAGTAGCCACATCAGGAGCAGGAGCCTCAGTGTTGACAGCAGCCTCCCTCACCCCAATCTCCACAGTTGCTCCCTGGCTATGGGAGATGGCAGAAGGGGCAGCGATCTAAATGGCAGTGGTGGAGGTGGCTGGACCAAAGTGTTCACTGGCAGATATTTTGTGCATGAGTTTTCTAAGGAAGGAGATAACTCTGCATACTCCCATGACCTCTCTGACAGACCATATTGTGTAGTGTGCAAGTATTTTCAAAGAAGGTGTGTGTTTATGGAGAACGCTGCAAATATGAACTCAGCAAGCCACTGCTGAAGTACCCCCGGAGGGCTCAGTTACTAAAGATGATTCAGAGAAGGAGCCAACTGTGGTGGAGACAAAGAAGCTGATTTGCCCCTCTGCTTCATTCAGAGAGTGTCTCTATGAGGAAAAACTGTGTGTATCTCCACTGAGAATCATGTTACATGTGTGGCCTGCAGGTCCTGCACCCAATGGATGCTGCCTAGAGGTCACAAAACATAAACTCTTGAATTGAGGCCCATGAAAAGGACATGGAGCTATATTTGCTGTCCAGTGCAGCAAGGACATGGTATGTGTGATCTGCATGCAGGTGGTCTATGAGAAAACCTACCCCAGTGAGCACAGCTGTGGGATCCTGTCCAACTGCAACCACACAAGTCTTTCGAAAAGGTAAAAGTGCTAAACAATTTCAGAACAGGATCATAAAATGAAGCTTCTTCCCAATCTTTATTTGTGCTTTTTATTTTTGGGAAGAATTTAGTGTCTTTTGCCAACTTCCAACCAGAAGGACCACATTTAAATGCATGTATTTTATCATGAACAAGGGTGTTCTAATTGTGATATCTTCTTTGTATTTCAGCTACCTGCTAGGTTAGTCAGTCTGTCTATGTCATTAGAATAAGGAAATCTTTTGTAAAAGTTTGTAAAGTCGTTGTGGTTTTTGAAGAGATTGTTTTTAATGGTCTAGACAGTTTAGGTTTCATGAACAAACTTACCTAGCTCTGAATGTAAATTTCTTGACGTTTAACATTTAACACTTTCCTATTCCCTCCATTTAGGTAGCCAATAATCCACCATACATTAAAAATTGTTCTTATAAGAAACACACACACACACACACACACACACACACACACAGAATCCAAGCAGAGGAAAGTTACAAGAAGTAAATTTATTTAAGGGAAAAAAAGAAAAAAACAAAAGGCTCATGTTTAATGCATTCAGCACCCCTGGATGGCCTTCCAGGACCCAGAGAGGAAATGGGAAATGGATACACAAAAATCAATGAGTCTTGTCCCTGGGGGACTCTGTGGGAGTGATCATGAGTAACTCTGTGGGAAGCATCATTATTTCTCATTATTTTGCTTTCTGAGATGCAACAGGTTTTGATGGGAGATGGGAACAAGTAGCTTGGGAAGAACCTTCACCATAAGATTTCAGACTCTTTGGGTCTATGGAAGCCAGTGGCTAGAATGAAGCTTTCACCATAAAAATAATATGATTATCTAGCTTATACAGTCCACCATAGTAGGTGTGTTGAGTGATGCCCCTGTCTCACATGTGGAAATTTTCAAAGAATATTAAAAATTAAAGAGAGATTTAAGGACACAAAAGAGATGTTTGCTCTGCGGTTTTATGCTGAGGCCAGATGAACTGAACATACTTTCTTCCTGTTTGGCACAGGGACATCAGACAACCAGGAAAGAAGAGAAAGAACCACATGTCAAGCAAAAATGTATGTCTTCCCCCTTCAGAAGGCTCCAAGATGGCTCCATTTCTTTTACTTCATTCCTGAAATGAAAAGCAAACTCTAGGCGAATTAATAATAATAAAATAGGAGTATTCATGGAAATTTACATACTTATAGGATAATGGAGCTAGGGAGAATGTAGTAATGAGCTCTATTGTTAGACCCCACATCTTCCTCCATGGGCAGGTGAAAAAAATGCAGCTGCATTATTTAATGTTTTCTACCTGAAAGGTATGGTACAGTGCATCTCTCCATGTATCTATAAAGTAGATTTATTAGAATGTCTCACGAGCTGTGGTAGAGATAGTCCAACCATGGCTTCCTACAAATGGAAATTTGAAGAATCAGGTAGATCATTCCTAAGTGTTTAGGCTAAATCATGTGTACAATTTATTATGTGTTCAGTCCATGAGGCTGCACATTTCATCTTGTCTCCTTGTATACAAAAATTCAAAAGAATCAGGCTTTAATTCTAGTAAAGGAATGAATTTGGTAGTGAGAGCTAAAGTAAACAGGCAAAAAGAGCTTCCTTCTTCAATATTGTTTATATATGTTGGCTCCTACTAGAAAATGAGATCCAAGCTAAAATTGGATAATATTCTCACTGGTTGTTCATGGTGCATGTCCTGAATCCCAGCACTAAGGAGGTAGAGGCAGTCAGGTCCCTGTGAGTTTGAGACCAACCTGGTCTACAAGTGCTAGTTCCAGGACAGCCTCCAAAGTCACAGAGAAACCCTGTCTTAACCCCCCCACACACCAAAAAAAATCACAAGAAAAAATCCTAACAGTCTCCTAAGGCTCCTAACATCCTTTCCCTGAGAATAGAGTTTTCCTATTTTTCAGATAAATGAGACCAATTTTCAAAATTGAGCACATATTTTTGTGATGTTAAGATTTGTTAAATCCTTACTTATTACCCCTACCTACTCTGTCTCTCTCTCTCTCTCTCTCTCTCTCTCTCTCTCTCTCTCTCTGTGTGTGTGTGTGTGTGTGTGTGTGTGTGTGTGTGTGTGATGTGTGCATGTTTATACTTCTGTGTTTGTAGGCATAAGCACACACAGAACATGTGTGTGAAAGGAGAAAACTAATAAAAGTCTAAAACCCAGACTCCAAAGCCCAAATAGAAAAATCTGAGTTACCAAAAGACATCCCAGCAGAGAAGGTTAAACAAAGGTCCACAGGACTCAGCTTCTTAGACCAGATATCACACCCTAGAGTGGTGTTGACACTCCTCTGTTTCAAAGAGGATCAGATAGTAATCAATTGTGGAAGTCCCCTGCCCAGGAGCCAGTTAGCAAATGTATTTCTTCTGGAGCATCCTGCTTAATTGCACCTTACCTGAAATATGCAATCATTGTCCTGTCCTATATGCACAGACGTTTTGTAATCTTGGATCTTCCAGCCCTACAATTTGGCTTATAGAAACACACCTTAGTCAAAATTGGGTACTCCATTTGTTCCTGAAGGAATGAGGGCCTTGCTGAAGCTCGTATCATTGAGTCAATATAGAAAACTTTGTCCTTGCATTCAATGAGTTGTCTCCTTGTTGGCAGATTCTTTTGGGGATGCACAATCTGGGCTCAAAGTGTGAAGGTCAGATCACAACCATTTGGTGTGCTTCTCTCCTTCCAAACACATGGGTAGAGGGAAGATAAACTCGATAATCTTTTCAGAAGTAAGTGATTTTATCCTCTCAGGAATATTTACGGATTATGACTGAGAGCTTTGAAACCCATCAGAGTTTGCAAATGAACCAGATTTCATCTGTGCACATTGCTCCACAACTATTACTGCAACACATTGAATATGAAGTCAGGAGGATTTCTCATTTCAAGTGTGTGTGTGTGTGTGTGTGTGTGTGTGTGTGTGTGTGTGTGTGTATTTTATGTGCCTCTCTGAAGACAACATGGCACAGCCTGTAAATCTTACAATAATCTTCCATCCTATGTCCATATTGTGGATTCTACAAATCTTGAAAAAAATAATCCTCATGTTCTAAGTCTCCTCTTCTTATTGTGGCCATGGAGGCCAGTACATGTTTCTAGCCTAAGTTCCCATAAGGATGGACAGTGACATAGGGATATCAACCAAATGAGTTTGTTTACTACCTGAGTTGCTTTTAGTTAGAAGATTTAATCAGAGCAACAGCGAAGAAGTTGGAACAAAATATGGGGCATCAAATGTGATTTTCTTGCTGTCGTTTTGTAGTCTAGCCCAGGGATGCCAGTGATTTATGACAGCATTCTTCTCAGCTTCTGAGTGCTGGAGTGATGCATGAGAGCTATATAACAGAGTCTGCAGAGACTTAGGTCATTTGGTTACATCGATTGTGCCTTTCAGAGAAGTGGGGGCATAATATGGGGTATTTAAAAATTACCCAACAAGTGTGGAGTAATGGTAACTAAATTTAGTGCATGTCAGGGTTGCTAGAAGAGCTTACTCCAGCTTACACAACACCATCTGTGTTACTCTGAATCGTAGCAGTTAGGAGATGAATCCTAGAAAATGTAATTTAAATAAAAAATTATTCAATGTTGATATTTGTAATTTGTGGTTCTAGAGTTTCATAGAAAGAGGAACTCTATACTTGGCATCATGAAGAATCTTCACACTAGATGGGTTATTTGCTAATACATCTATTCCATATTTTTTAAAGTTTAAGATTTTCCCAGTCACCTCCCTATAGTAATGAGTAGTATTATATGTTGTATGCATCTTAAGTTGCAAAGATCTTGCTGTGGCAAAGTCATTTTTTGTAAACTTTTAGCCATGGAGAAGTTTCAAACTGATGTAAGAAACTATAAAAAGCAGTGGACATTGTGAATTTTGGTAACTATAGCAACTGTTGCTTTTGATAAAATTACTTTCAAAACTAAAATTCGCCCAACCATGAAGTTGACCTAAGCAGGTTCATTATTAATCCTCGGTTACTTTTTGTATGTTTGAAAAGCAACCACACAGTACAGAATGTTTGCATTAAGTTTATGTGCCTGCCATTATTTTATGAAGTTCATTTACATGTATTTGTGACTCACCTGGTCAAAATTGTTGCTGTATAAGTACAATAAACTTGTTCCTGAGAGCACATGTTAGAGAGAACCAGGTCCTAAAAGTGGTCCATTGGCCACTACATATGGGTTAGATTATGTTCATACACTCACAAATTACACAACACTTCTCTATCATACACAGATACAAATATAAATCCCCTCACACATATACAAACACTCTTTGCAAAGCACACATAAACGTTAATACATGCAAAGACACACAGAAACATACTCACAAACACTAATAGACACATGACATAAAGCACAATACGACACACACACAAATATAAATACCATATAAATGGGCACACACAAACATACAAACACATACATGCCCAAACACACTTTCAAAATCAGTATTAGAATTTAAAGAACACTTAGGACACTTATGTTCAATAAATTTACACAGGACTGTTTTTTCAATTTGTTATTTATCATTTGTGTGATATAGCAGCATGTTTTAAAAAATCTGACCTCATAGACCTAGTTATTTTGTTATCATTAATACATATTTGCTAAGTATATACGTGGAATTTGTTGGTCCCTGAGTAGATGAATAAAATATTTTTCCATTTAATATCAGTGTCATAGTAGAATCATTTTGAGCCTCTATCAGCACCATGTTAATTTGCAACTGTTGCGGACACAGACAGACTCAATAGTTATAAGCAATAAAAGCCTTTGATACTTTGATGTAGGGAAATACACCTCGTTTTGATTTTTTGGCACTGTCTTTTTATATAACCCTCAGTGCCCTGACCTTGAACTAACAGACAGAAATTCCTGACTGTGACTCCTAAGTGATGGGAATGAAGGCTTACTTCAGAATGCCTGGCCTTTCCTGAGCTTCTTTGAAACAGTCTCAAAAGGTATCCTTGATGTGCCTAGCATTTATGAGTAGAGCAGGCTGGCTTTAAGCTCAGAGGTCTGTTTGACTCTTACTGCAGATTCCTGGGGTTAAATTATATTCTGACACAAGTGCCTGAGATCTTTTTGTTAATGTTAATGGTGGTTGTGTTTTAAAACTTACAATAACACATGGTGGATTTGAATTTTATATTCACCTGAGGATAGACTTTTCTACAACCAACCAAGCTTCTTTCCAGTTTATGATTTATATATGTAAAATCTAAAGATATTTTGCATTTTTCATACTGCAAAGGTTTGTATTCAGAGTTGAAGAATACTCTTGTTTTTCATTCAGACTTCTGTGGATTGTGTTTGTTTTTTGTCCTTTGGCCCCCTGTCTACAGGAATTAATTTAAATAATCATTATTACTCAGCATTTCTTTCAAAAAGCTTATTTGTTTATATAATCATGATGTTATCATACCTTAGATTCCCCATAATTCTAGACAATTTTCTTCTTAGAGTAAAATCCACACTGTGCTCATGCCAGGCAGTTGATCTACCACTGACCTGTTTCCTTCCTTAGAAATCCTTGTTTGATATGTGAGAATAAAATACCTATAATTATTAAACTGTCCTTTAAGTAAGAATGACAAGATTAGAGTCAAAAATAAAAAAAAAAACAAAGAGATCACTGGCAAGTGCTCACACTGTAAACTCCAGATTCCTCGATTGCCAGTAGGAGAAAATATTTTGGGTGTGGATAACTGTTTCACCAGACAGGAAGAGTTTGACGAAATGCATTCTGCTGTTTCAACATTGTAGAAAGTAGCTTTGACTGCCAAATGCATTTCATTCCCATATGATAAAGAAAACAATATCTGTTAGGATAACATAGATAACATTTTGTTTTCTACATTTGTGGATTGAATGTAAATCTGCATCAGAGTGAGGAAATGAAAACTTTTCAAAGCAAGTGCAAGATGAACATGTTTTAGAGAATCACTGAATAATTTGTATTATACACCATGTAAAGCATTTTTCCTCTATCTGCTTTATAACACACAAAATTTTTGAAACAAGTTTATCCCCAGATTTATGCATCTATTTGGATGTGTGAGAGAATATCTTCCATGAGTACATAGGGTACACACCAGAGAAGAGTGTGTCAGTTCCCCTGTATTTGGAGTCATAAGTGGTATGAGCCTCCCAATTTGAGTATTGTTATTCGGTTTCAAGTCACCTCCAAACTGAATACTTGTTAAGTGAACTGGACAGTCCTCATAGTACTTTTTATCTGATAAGCTACATGTCTTTTAAATATTAACTGTGAGATCAACAACAGCAAAAACAACCTAAATAATAAGGAAGAGTAAATACATTATTCTTGAGAAATTGATGCATTAGTAATCAGATTACGGTATGCAGGCATGACATTACCCACCACCCACAAATCCCCTTTAAGCTTGCTCAAATATCACAGACTGCACACTCCACGCCCTACCCATGGTCCTTCACTGTTTAAAAACTTTGGAAGAATATGTACATTTTACCAGAGGCTAGACTGGATCTATGAAGTCCACATAAGACATAGTCCACACGATAACACTCCTGAAATCCTGCCCAACACACTCAGAATATACTTACTACCCTGGACTCCATACTAGTTCCCCCAGACTGTGGTATCTTTATTGGAGGCCAGAAAAGTCATCAGGACCCAAAGACAGACACTGCACACCACCCAACATCACTGCTTTAATCCTGCCCAGCATCCTCAGAATGAACTCACTACCCTGGACCCTACACTAGTTCTCCCAGACTGCAGCATCTGTATTGGAGGCCAGAGTTTTCTTCTGGACAAAAAGACAGACTCTGCCCACCACACAGTAAACCACTTTTATCTGATTCAACAACCTCAGACTGCACCTCCTCCCTCGAGACCCATGTTGCAGCCTACTACTTCTGGAAATGTTTGGCTATTTGAAAGATACACCAGTTTCAAGGAACCACAGGCAATGCACTCTCTAAAGAACACCCAGCAGCACCATGCAGGCTGTTCCTTTGGTGGCAAACTCAGCCCCACAGCTCTAGAAGCATTACAGGAGGTGAAGCTGCCCTAGGAGCCTCATGGAAGATACTGTTCCACATAAACTAAACACATGCAAATCTCCAAAAAAATCCCAGACTGGCCCTCAGTGCCCCACCCTCAAACCATGGCTCTATATCTTCATCTACTAATTTGGAAGGCATCTGCTATACAAGAGGCCAGGCCAGATCTAGGAATTCCCAATTCAAATCTTTGGAAGTATTCAGCCTTACTGGAGCACAGACACAATCTAAGGTCGTTAGCCATGGCAGCTGCACTGGAGGCCATGCTGCTATTAGGGAAACAAGAGACCAAACCAGATATAAGGTCCCCAGTCTGTACTCTCTTTTCTAGCCTCCATATCCTGGTCTACAACTTTTGAAAAGGAATTTGACATTCGAAAATGCCTGGCCAATTCTAAGGATCCCTATTTCCAAGAAACCCAGAGGGGACACATTAATGAACCAGAAGACCATTAATCACCAGAACTCCTGGTCATTTATTTCAGAAGAACAGAGATGAAAGAAAAACCAAAGAAAAATCACCCATCTCACAAAGACGAATACAGGAATCAACACCTAGCAATAATATCACCTGGAATCCAGATGGCAATGATAGGATATGAACACCATTAACATTAGGAAATGCAATATGAAATTAGTAGAGCTTAGCTATTCTATAACAGCAAGACCTGAACAATCCAACAAAACTGAAGCATAAGGAAATGACCTTAAGAAATAATTTATTAAGATGACAGAGCCTCTTAAAGAGAACATGAACAAACCCCATAAAGAAATTCAGGAAAAGTCATAAAATTGGAAGAAATCAATAATTTCCTAAAAGAAAATCAAGACAAAGCAAACAAACATTTTAAGATATGAAACGAAAACAAAATCAATAAAGAAAACACAGATGGAGGGAATCCTGGAAATTGAAAATCTTGGTAAGTCTACAGGAATTACAGACTCAAGCAAGACTAACAGAATACAAGATATGGAGGTGTGCATCCCAGGCAATGAAGAGACAATAGAGAAAATGAATTCAGGCAAAGAAACTGTTAAATCTGAAAAATTCTTACCACAAAGTATCCAGGAAAAAGGAAGCTATCAAACATAAGAACAATAGAAATAGAAAAATGGGGAGAGTCAGGAAGTAGTGGTGCATGTCTTTAATTCCAGCACTCAAGAGGCAGAGGAAGGTGCATCTCTGTGTGTGTGAGGGCAGACTTGTCTACAGAGTGAGTTCCCAACCTAAATAAGGACATGCCTTTAAAAGTACATGAAGCTTACAGAACACCAAGTAGATTGGATTAGAAAAGAAAATCTACTAACCATATAATATTCAAACACTGAACATACAGAACAAAAAAATATTAATAGCAACAAGGGGGGAAGGCAAGTAAATTATTAAATAAGACTTATTTGTATCACATCTGACCTCTCATCACAGTCCCTAGAT
>NW_023276808.1:7154652-7159652 GCF_003668045.3 Cricetulus griseus
TGAGACAGCGGAAGAATAGAGGACAGCAAGAAAAAACATCACATAATAGACAAAGCCATTATACATTTAAAGAGAAAATTGGCACTTGTAAAATGTCCAGTGATGTACACCAGCTAACAATGTAAGCAATAGTCAAGAGTTTACCTTAAATGTCCTTCTCTGATAATGAGATGGAATACTACCTTATATGCAATCCTATAGCCTTCATCCAGTAGCTGAAAGAAGCATAAGCAGACACATATAGCTAAACACTGAGCCACACTCCTGGAATCTAGTTTTAGATAGGGAGCAGTGATGAGCAGAGGGGTCAAAACCAAACAGGAGATATCCACAGAATAAGCTGACATGAACAAGGGGGAGCACATGGACCACAGACTGATAGCTAGGAAACCAGCACAGGACTGATCCAAACCCCCTGAACATGGGTGACAGTTCAGAGGTCTGGGCAATCTATGGGGCCTGTGGTACTGGATTAGAATTCATCCCGAGGAAAATGAATGGGTTTTGGGAGTCCATTCCAAATAAAGCAACACTCTCTCAGCATAGAGACCCAGAGGTATTCCTAGGCCATACTCCAAATGATATGACAAACTTTGAAGATCACTTGTGGAAGGCCTCACCTTTGCTGAGGAGCAGAAAGGGGATTGAGTAGGGGGTCAGTGAGGGGCAGGAAGGAACGGATAACGAAAATGTGATTGGCATGTAAAAGAAATTTCTTTCTAATTTAAATTTAAAAGGGAAAGAAAGGATACCCATTTCCATGGCCTATGGCACATAACATGGAATCTGCCAAATATACCTGCATAGCACAATGCACTCTTGAGAAATCTCTGCACATTAGAAACTTCTCTTCTCCCCTGGAACTAAACATCATTGTATTTAGTTGTACCGAAAGTTATGAGCATTCTATTCATGTGTAAAGCAAAGAAAATCCACATCACCATTTTCCCACAAGTTTCTAAACTATTTACAGTATTTTTAATACAAGCCTGTGGAAAGAATACAATATTCAGAACGTCTAGACACCAGAACTTCAGTTTTCTAATCTGTCTTCGTACTACAACCAGAAGCAATGCCCATGTCTGAACACTGGATATTGATACTGCAAGAATTATATCCCCCATGCCAGGGCTGCAAAGTCTCCCAATACCCAACAAATCCATACTGCGAGGCATGGAAGACAGAGGGCATTTCCCAGCTCAACATATTTACCAACAGAACTACACACAGGCTCATTTTCTGCTAAACTTCCAACAGAATTGAAAGCTTACTGGGTGGTCAGGTGGTTGACATGCCTTTAATAACAGCACCTGCAAGGCAGATGCAGTAAGATTTCTCTGAGTTCATACCAGACTGGTGTACAAGGTGAGTCCCAGGACAGCCACAATGGTAAAA
Organism: Cricetulus griseus; assembly: GCF_003668045.3. Taxonomy (NCBI): domain Eukaryota; kingdom Metazoa; phylum Chordata; class Mammalia; order Rodentia; family Cricetidae; genus Cricetulus; species Cricetulus griseus. The sequence goes on from NW_023276808.1 coordinate 7,156,048, forward strand.
CGGGGAAACCATGTAATAAAAAAAATAAGTAAGTATATAAATAACTGAAATGATAGCTCAACAGACCTGCTCTGAATAACATTTACCCACCATGGCATAGTTTGTGGTCCTTCTTAGAAATAATTTCTGCAAAGGCAGAAGAAACCATGACAAGAACCCATGAATTACCTGACACTAGTACTCCTGACTGCTAACACCTGTCACCTAAAAGACCACACGTTGGCTAGGGCCACCCTGGTAGGATTCAAATTAACAGCTTTGCTACTGTGTGATCAGAGATCAAATGACACAGACAGCACAGTCCTTCCAGCTTTGCCCTTACAGCAGAATAGACAGAGACATAGTCTAAAAAGTTTGTATTTTAGTAGAAACTCCTCCTCTCTTGCAAAGCACATCCTGTTCCTCATCCAAAGCAGAGTCAATTGTGTGCACATTCCATTACACATTTAATGTCCTCTGCACCAAACCTCCTGCCTCAAAGCTGGGAAACCATGCAAGCAAACACAGGTCACATTCACATAGTAACTGTGGATACTGTGTAACTGAGTGAAAGAAAAACAGGCCACAGATTAGAGAAAAATCGGTTATTGATAGGGCTGGGAGACAGAAAAGATAAGGTGAATATGATGAATATATAATCTGAAAAACTATTTTGAAAAGTTGAAACAGGCTTTATCCTCATGTGGTCCAGAGACTAAAGTCTTGATTTAGAGCACATTAATTATTACTCACCTTTTCTCTCAAGATAAGGACAATAAACAAGAGAAATACCAGTCCTTAGAAGTGCATATTAGCAGATAAGCAAAACACAATCAGACAGCCAGGATATTTTTTAAATAATTACTTAAGTCCACCACTGTCCTCAAAGAACAGGTCTTCAGGGACAGGGTCCTGAGGTGAAGGTCATAGGGCACAAGGAAGATACAACAAGTAGAAGGCAGAAAAGATAAATTCTAAGTTGAGGAGGCATTGCAGAGTCTGTGTCCCAGACTAACTAAGCTTCCGGGGAAGAATAGTTTCCTGTAAACTACAACAGTGGGATGGGAGGATGGGAAAAACTGGGAGAGTCAAATGAATTCATCAAAAACTATCAAATAATTGAAGAAATTCAGGAGGAGACTAGTCAATCAATACCACACCTTAGAAACAGAGTATCTCAAGAACATTACTGAATTAAGACACAGTGTCCTTAGGACAGACAACAATAGCTCCATATGCTGGAAAGGGTTTGGTTCTCAGGATTTGAAGGAACCTTTACAAAAAATTATGGCCCTAGACCATTACTAGCCTGAGGACTTAAATGAAAGTCTTGCATGAGGTGTAGAGTTCTTAACACAACTGTGTTTCATTTTCAAATAATGGTTCCCTGGTCTTATATTGCCCACCTGACAAAATTATGCTTTTTCTCAAGAAAAAAAACCTAGTATTTTATGACACCAAGGTTTAAGGTTTGTTGTGACACTGTAGTTCCTCTTTCAGGAGATTGTCAGATGCCTATTCTTAGATATTGGGATGGCCCTAATTGCTTGTAAATCAGGGGTGGCTTCTTTGTAATGGTTTCAAGCCAAATATCTGGACATTCCTGGTGAACAAATGAGTATCCTAGTAGCCAAACAAGGCTGGTAAGCATATACTTATTTTTGGGTGTCAGAGCCAGTCCTTTCTCAGCACAATTCTATTTAGAGAGACCTACTATGGGAGGTAAATACAGGCAAATCTCTGTGAGTTCAAGGCCAGTATGGCTTACAGAGAGAGAGCCAGGATAGACTCAAATGCTACATAGAGAATCCCTGTCTCGAAAAAAAGTGTTAAATTGACTAGAAACATGCTCCTACAACCAGCTCTCTGCTCCCAATGCGCTGATCATATTAAGACCACAGAGTAAAATTATTGAGAGAACTCCCCCTTAGGCAAAGAATTTACATGGCCACATGGCACTTCACAGGACAGGGAATCTGGCCGCACTCCCCCCACAGATACAGAAAGGACCCACCCCACTATCTGTCATACCTCGCCATCTGCTCCTCCCCATCTGCAGACAGCATCCCTTAGCTCACCATTTTGTAGTTTCCCAGACCACTGAATCTCTCAGCTCAGCTCCCTGAAGCAGCAACTGCAACACAGCACACAAAACAGCTCTCTTCTCTTCAACGACAAGCTTGAAGACTGGTGACCGGAAGAGCCCTGCACCTCTTCTGACTGGCAGGTCACATGATTGGATAGTGAGGCTTGAGTGACAAGAGCATCTCCCATAGGGTTTGAGTGTGCTTAAAGACACAGTTTTGTGGTTCCTGACCATGCCTTCCACAGAAGAAAAGAAGATTTAGTACATCTGCAACCATTTGCATCTCAATAGCACTGGCTTCTGGCTCAGTTTACAGACACTGCTGTCTTCCAGTTTCTCATAGAAACTTCCCCTTTTCCTCCTGGATATAATTAAAATGTTTGTACACACCAATAAGTGTCTCTGAAAATGCAGCAATCCAAATCAGACCAAATAAAAACGAATTAGAAAAGCTCACTTGGGAGACATGGAGCAGGGACAGAGCATTGGGGCAATGAAGCCTCCATTCCCAACCCCCCATCCGCTCTGATCTCCTCTCCTTCCCTCCCTCCTCTGTCTTGTGTCTCAGCAGGATCAGTACTCTGAGATCCCTGAAGTTCCGGGGCCACCGTTGTGTGGGATAAACAGCAATGGCAGAGGCTGTAGCTCTGGGAAGAATAGCCACATCAGGAGCAGGAGCCTCAGTGTTGACAGCAGCCTCCCTCACCCCAATCTCCACAGTCGCTCCCTGGCTATGGGAGAGGGCAGAAGGGGCAGCGATCTAAATGGCAGTGGTGGAGGCGGCTGGACCAAAGTGTTCACTGGCAGATATTTTGTGCATGAGTTTTCTAAGGAAGGAGATAACTCTCCATACTCCCATGACCTCTCTGACAGCCCATATGGTGTAGTGTGCAGGTATTTTCAAAGAGGGTGTGTATTTATGGAGAACGCTGCAAATATGAACTCAGCAAGCCACTGCTGAAGTACCCCCGGAGGGCTCAGTTACTAAGGATGATTCAGAGAAGGAGCCAACTGTGGTGGAGACAAAGAAGCTGATTTGCCCCTCTGCTTCATTCAGAGAGTGTCTCTATGAGGAAAAACTGTGTGTATCTCCACTGAGAGTCCTGTTACATGTGTGGCCTGCAGGTCCTGCACCCAATGGATGCTGCCTAGAGGTCACAAAACATAAACTCTTGCATTGAGGCCCATGAGAAGGACATGGAGCTATATTTGCTGTGCAGTGCAGCAAGGACATGGTATGTGTGATCTGCATGCAGGTGGTCTATGAGAAAACCTACCCCAGTGAGCACAGCTGTGGGATCCTGTCCAACTGCAACCACACCTACTCTCTCAACTCATTCGAAAAGGTAAAAGTGCTAAACAATTTCAGAACAGGATCATAAAATGAGACTCCTCCCCAATCTTCATTTGTGCTTTCTATTTTTGGGAAGAATTTAATGTCTTTTGCCAACTTCCAACCAGAAGGACCACATTTAAATGCATGTATTTTATCATGAACAAGGGTATTCTAATTGTGATATCGTCTTTGTATTTCAGCTAG
>NW_023276808.1:7164652-7182068 GCF_003668045.3 Cricetulus griseus
CATGGCTGCACAGAAAACACCTGTCTTGACAGTAGCAAAAAAAAATCCAACAAAGATTAAGATCCAGTTTTAATGTGGTGTCAGCCTACATATATAAAGAATATTGAAGAAGGTAGTCTCTGTTTTCCTTTTTGCCCTAGTCCTAGCTAACAAGTTCATTCCTTTATCACAATTAGAGCTACTTCCTTGAGATTTTGTTGTATATTGAAGACCAGTTGAGATACTGAGCCTCATGAACAGAATAACTCCTGGATTCTTCAAATTATTATTGTAATACAACCATTTTTGAACTATCAGGACTAACACCTAAAACATTCTGTCTTGAGCCCTTTCTAGGTTTTAACCCTGGAGGAATAACAGACTCAGCAGTTTGATTACTTCAAACTTATATCAAAGAAATACACAAGCAGAAGCATACAATCCTAAGAACCATAGACACTAGGCCATAGCAGGGGTACCTCTCCTGTAGTGGCAGCAGATTCAAGTTTGGGACAGAATACTTCTGATGGACTGAAGTCCTGATATTGGGTTTCAGATCAGGTGGCTCTCAGCTTAATGGACTGGTTGTTTCAGGTTAGCGGTGGAGAGCTCATACAGTCATCATATACAGTCATCATAAACTCTAAATTTCACAGTACGAGCTGGTGCTGAAAGACCCCCGGAGACTCAGGCCTCCAGGATCTTGGCCCAGGACTGTGGTCATCCCAATCGCCAAGTTTTTGGAGGCAAAAACTTGATGCAAACAGCAAGAGGTTTTATTGTAGTTGTTTAATGAGTTAATCCCATGATAGCTCAGGCCTTTCACCCATCCACCACGGTGGATGGCTAGGAAAGACACAGCGAAGCCATGGCATTCAGATCTTATAGGGCAGCATAAGGGGAATGTCTAGGGGTTCGCACAGGCTCAGGATTGGTGTGTCTCCAGGCTTGGATAGTTTGCCCTTTGTTGACAGGTCAAATGGTTGTTATGGCCCACAGGCCCTCCCAGGGCAGTTGCTATGCTCTGTGCATCATTGCTATGCAATTGACCATAAAGCACACCCAGAGCTGTAAAGCATGGCACCACCAGCTAACTTCTGATTGGTTCCTTGCCACGAGGCAGACATCTGACCTACCAGTGACCAAGGCAATGTCAGGGCAATCACATGCTACTATCATGGCTGCAGAAATGGGCAGGCATCTGACCTCCTAGTGACCAAGGCAAGGTTAGCCAACCACGTGTTAGGCTGTTATGTCTGCTGAAATGGGGAGCTGGTACCTTCAGTGCCTTAAACAGCTTTCTAAATCTTGCTAATCACACCTTGCCTCACATTCTCATTCTTATCTCCAATAGTTGGGAAGTGGGCCTATACTCCCTTTCCTTTAATCTTTCTCCAGCTGGGACTTTGCCTGCCTGGCTATAAGCTTCTATCTTAATCTTCCTTCAGCCAGGCCATTGCCTACCTGGTAACAGGCTCCTAACACTTTCTAATAAATCCATTTCCAATTATGTGTAGTAATTCATTTTCCAGCCCTGTTGACAACCATGAGTTGTGAATTTTATTTCTTTTTCATCTCCCCAATGAGGAAGTTTTGCTGTCTAACAATAGTGCTTCTAAACCCATTTTCCTTGCTCCATTGTTCTCTAAGTATTCAACTCTCCATGAGGACGACTCTGTATTACCATTCATTTGACAACAGTTGGCTCTGAATTTCAGGAATATAAATACTGATGCAATGGAGCCATCATCCAGATTTCTGATGGGAGAAACTCTTTTTAACTTGTTTGTGATCTAGCTCCTTATTTTCTTTCCTCATTCTCGGAAGTCCCTATTGCAACTAGATAAAAAGAAAGTTCAGTTCACCCAACCTCAGTGTGAAGCCACAGAACAAAACTCTCCTAATGTTTCTTGAAATCCCGAAATATTTTGGCTACTCTCTCACTTATGTGAGAGAAATTCACTCCACTGCACATAGTGTGGAGGGCTTTAGAAGTTTGCTAGTTACTTTCTGTTCAGAACAAAGAAGAGGAAGTGCCTATGGAGATCAGGAAGGCAACAGGCTCTTCTCTTGGAGCATGGGGCAAGTGCTATTGATATGCTTATTTTGTGGAAGGCAGGATAGGAACTATTGTTTTGTGTCATAAAGCATAGTGTAAGCCTGTGGGAGAAGCTTTTGTCACTCAGGACTCAGTAGGCAATCAGGCACTCCAGGCAGTCTGCCAGACAAAAGTGCTGGGTCCTTCCTGCTGCTATCTCTAGGTTTGTCTTTGCAGAAACCTTATCTGGTGGTCTTGTGTGTGTTGCTGTGTGTGCTGCTGCAGTGAGCTGAGCAAAGAGGAGCTGGAAAGCTACAACATGGTGAACTTGGTGCTACTATACCCAGACTGGGAGAAATGCCCAATAGAGCCATGGGACCCAGTATGGAGGGTCCTCCCATGTATGGGTGGGAGTCAGTGTACAGATGCAGAATTTGACAAGTGCATGCCTGGTCTTGAATTACCCTGCATAGTCCTAATAGTCCTGTATGCCCCAGTTTATTTCTATATGACCCAAAGGGTCCTGCATGTTCTTTTCAATTCTCTGGGCCTGCTGGCCAACTCTAACTATATTCACTCTGATTGCTGGACCTGTGCAAATCATTGGGATTGCAAATGTGCTTTGAAATATCCTCATTGACATCACTGTTAAATGCAGGCACTCTTAGCGCTTGTCATGTCACTATGAATCACAGATTTGCCAAACTCAGAGAGCACTCGCCCCTTTAGTATCTTCCAGAAGTTCTGCACTTTGAATGTTTAATAGCTATGATAATTTTGGGGGGTGTTAAAGACAGGGTTTCTCTTTGGCTTTGTGGACTGTCCTGGAACTGGCTCTTGTAGACCAGGCTGTCCTTGAACTCACAGAGATCCACCTGCCTCTGCATCCTGAACGATGGGATTAAAAGCATACAATACCACTGCACAGCTTATTATCTATGGTTTGAATACACTTGAAGTTTATTATGTGGAGCTTGTAAACAATATTTCCTGTGTAGAGGAACACTCAACTGATAAACTGTGATCTGGAAGTGTAGGCCCGATGGCAGTAGAATTGATATTATACAGTTTTACCAGTTCTTAGGAGACATTAAGTCAGAAAATAGAATTTAGGTAATGGAGGACTGCATCTCAAATTCTCCAAAGACAAGTAGTTTGCTAACCATGAGTGTTAGAATACAGTAGGATTAGATGTGTTAGACCCCCGAAAACTCAAGTATCCGGGGTCTCAGGCCAGGTTCGAGGTCACCCCAATCACCAGGCAGATTCGAGAGCTTGCTGCAAACTGCACGAGGCTTTATTGTAATTTAACGAGCTAACCCTATGTTAGCTCGGGTCTTTCACCCACCCGCCATGGTGGATGGCTAGCAAAAGACGGCTTGAAGCTGCTGTGCATAGATCTTTATAGGGCAGCGTAAGGGGAGTGTCTAGGGGTACGCACAGGCTCACATTGGTGTGCCTCCAGGCTTGGAGGGCTTGCCCTGTGTTGATTGGTCAACTGGTTGTTATGGCTCATAGGCCCTCCCAGGGTGGTTGCTATGCTCTCTACGTCATTGTCATGCGCTTGTCCGTAAAGCACACCCAGGGTCGTAAAGCATAGCGCCACCAGGTAACTTCTGATTGGCTCCCTGTCACGAGACAGGCATCTGACTTTCTAGTGTCTAGGTCAAGGTCATAGAAGCACATGTTCGACCATTATGGCTGCCAAAAGGAAGCTGGTTCCTTCAGATGTAAATGTTTGCTCCTCATTATTATCCAGCTATATTCCAATAGCAAAGGAGAAAATCCTGATTTAAAGCCAGCATACATTCGGATTCCTCTATTAAAACAGCAGGCCTCTAAACGCTGCTCCAAGGACCATTACAGGATCACAACCAACATTAACTCCTCGTGTGCCATAAAGGTATATGAATTCCAGAATTGCTGCATCTCCAGTCTTTTGCAAATCTGTTTTGTGACAAGGTCTCCTATATTGATTGACTGGACTTGAACCCTGTCTGTAACCCCACAGGGTATTCATTGTTCTTGTTATCCTGACTAAACACACTAAATACTGGAATAAAAATCTGTAGCACCTCAGAGTCTTAAAATTACTACTTTGAGTCACATAGTGGATTGTCCATTGCAGAACAGGGAAATGAATTATGTTTGAAGCATGGCTTTTCCCTTCTGACCAGAAGAGGAGGAGGAAACAGAGCACTCTGTATACTTCAGGGGAAAACAAATAAGATGGTACCAAGATCACAGTCTGAAGTTGGAAGAAGTTAGATGCAGGGCTCTGCATTATAAAGTAGGACTGATGGGGTATGAGGAATGACTTTATCTACAGTTTTACTACATGCATTAATTTTTTCCATGTGAATGAAAAAAGACAGAATTGATGTGTGTACATTTGATGGAGGATTGTTTGAACTAGTAAGTATTCAATTATTTTTTTTTCAAAACAGGGTTTCTCGAATTTGCAGTCTGTCCTGGAATTAGCTCTTGCAGACCAGGCTGGTCTTGAACTCACAGTGATCCGCTTGCCTCTGCCTACTCAATGCTTGCCAGTATTCAATACCACCTGTCAGTATTCAATTTCTAATTTCTAATTAGAGAACACTCCTGTGAAGATGAGTACAATTCTGGTTGACATAGTTAAGTCAGTTCATAGGTTTGCAAAACAGTATTCTTTTGTTAACATTTTACATAGGCCAAAGTCATACAGTGTCTTATTACTGGCATTCTCTCGTACAGCTAATTGTTCTTCCACATATTTTCACCATTCTGAAACATCAATTATTGTTATAATTTATATGTAATTATCTTTAAATGCATTACTGATTTTTCTTTCTATTTTTCAACATTCCTAATGTAAGAATTTCATTCTTTTTGTTCTCAAGTGTTGTTTATTCACTTATGTCAGTTTAGAGCAGCGATTCTCAACTTTGGGTGTCACAGCTTCCTTTGGGGGAATCCAATGAATGACCCTATCACATGACTGGCCTCAGGCCATCAGAAAACACAAATATTTGTGTTATAATTCATAACAGAACCAAAATATAGGTATAACACAGCAGTGAAAATGACTTTAGAGTTTGGGGTCATCACATCATGAGTCACTTTATTAAAGGGTCACAGCCTTAGGGAGCTTGAGAACCACTGGTTTACATCAATGTCTCCTATAGTTTAGGCTTGCCCCACACTTCTTAATTTGAAATACTTTTAACACCTAATCCTGTCTCTGCTGATCAGTGCTGGAAAGACAGTCCTGCCACTCCTTCCTTGGCTGGGTCTTGACTGGCCCAAAAGAAGGAAAAATAGATCAGTGAGTTAGTATCCTCAATCTTCTGCAGATTTTGTGGAGCATTTACAAATAAAGTGGGACCTGTGTAAGAACTGAGCACACTGACCAACTGTAAAGCAGAGGAAGCCATGGGCAAGAAAGAGGGCAAATTCATTTCTGTTGTGACTGTAGTTGTTTTTAAAAGTGAGTAGTGAATTAACTAATTTTAGACAATGAATATATATTCTGACTGGCCATTTCTTGGGTCCACATATCAGGTAATCAAGAAGCCGTATAAGGAACTGGACTTATCATTACATCGAATTAGTCTAGTTACAGTAGTTGACAAAAAATTGAAGACCTGGATAAAAAGGCCTTGCCTAACATTATTGTGTTTTCCAGCTATGAAAATAATGTCCAAAAGAAATGAAGTGGATAGTGAGGAACCAAAAATGAACATTAATGAAAGTTTAAGAACCAGGGCCCTGAAAGGTGAACATCTACTGTCAAAGGAACATTTTACTTCTTAAATCTGGAGTGTCACAGCTGGCACCTGAACCCCTGCTCTTAAAGAAGCAAATTGCTGTTCATAAATGTCCCCAAGCTCAGGGGATAACTGGCAGACCCTTCGACTCTGTAACCCTGCAAGCCCATGCCCTGTCTTATCTCACTCAAATGTATCTCACTTAAAATAGATCTACTGCTTTACTCTGTAGTCAGTATGACCTGAAGTAACCATGGATACTCTGAAATTTGTGGCCTTCAGCCTTAATGGTCTGCCCCTTTAAAAGCTCTTTCAGCTGTCACCTCAAATCCAACACCAGCAGTCACCTCACTTCCCATTTGATTCACCTCAAGTCCAACACCAACAGTCCACTCAAGTCCATTATCATCAGTTATGTCAAGTGCATCATCAGCTGTCACCTCAACTCCCTCTCCAGTAGTTACCTCAAGTCCAACACCTTCTGTCTCCTCATGTCAAACACCTGCATTCACCTCAATTCCAACACTAGCAGTCACCTCCAGTCCAACACCAGCTTTCACCTCAAGTCCATCATCAGCTGTCACCTCTTCTACTACTTCATTTACCTGAAGTTACACCAGAAGTTACCTTTAGTCCCACTAGAGTCTCCTCAAGTCCAACACCAGCTGCCACCTCAAGTCGAACACCAGCAGTCAACTCAATTCCAACACCAGCAGTCACCTCAAGTCCATCGGCAGCAATCACCTCAAGTCCAACACCAGCAGTCACTTCAATTCCAACCCCAGCAGTCACCTGAAATCCATCACAAGCACTGACCTCAATTCCATCACCAGCAGTGTCCTCAATTCCATCATCAGCTGTCTCCTCCTCAAGTCTCTCTTCAGCAGTCACCTCAAGTCCATCATCAGCTGTTAACTCAAGTTCATTTTCAGCTGTCACCCCAAGTCCATCATCAGCTGTCACCTCAAGCCCAGCACCAGCAGTTACCTCAAGTTCAATGCCAGTGGTCAATTCATGGTGGAATCAATGCCAGTACTTCCCAGAAGGCACTACCAGCATCTTGCCTGAAGTCCATATTTATACCAAGAAGTTGATGACCTCATTCTAACTCTGCCTGCACCCTGACCTTAAGGACTCCAAGTATCCCCTGCAGGGCTTAAGGTTGTGCATTTTTGTTGTTGCCAGGGCTATGCTATATACTGACTCTGGCCCATCTTGAGGTCTGGCAAACACCTCTAATACTTCCTGTTAAATAAGCTCAAAACATGCAGTACACATAGTTTACATGTTTTGGAGTGTTTTTTTGTTTTTTGAGACTGGACCTTCCTATACAGTCTCATTGGCCTGATACTATGTACAGCAAAGATGACCTGGAATTCATGGCTGCCCTGCTACTTCCTTCTCCCACAGGCTAGGATACATCCTTTTAGAACTTATTTATTTTATTATTGAATTGAAACTAGGCTTCCTATGTGTATCCTGGGATAATTCCTCTGAGTATAAGAGCCTCCTAGAACCATGGAATGAGTAGAATCATGTAACTTGACTTGGAACCTGAGACTTCAGCCACTCTTACCTGTGCCTCCCTGCCAGCTGTATGTAATTCTGCCCCAGCTGCTCCGACTTGATCTTAGGTCAAAGGAGTTCCCACAGAATTGAGAGCATTCCATGTACAAAGATATGAGGCTGTCATCTTTGGTATTAAATTTAGACTTTCTGGTATGCCTGTATGGTGGTTTGATCAGGAATGGCCTCCATTGCCTCATATTTGACTGTTTGGTCATTACAGAGGCACTACTAGGACATGTGGCCTTTTCAGCATCGGTGTGGGCTTCTTGCACAAACTGTGTTACAAGAGTTGTCATAAGGAGAGGGACTACGCCCTGCCCCAAATGACTTGACAGATTTTGATGGGAGGGAGAATGAAATTAGATGGTTTCTATTTTAAATAAAAGATATTAAACCATTTCTATTTAAATAAAATGTATAAAATTGTTCCCAGATGGATTGAGGTATCAGAGCTGGAGGGCCTGTTCTGTCTGAGACATTTGATGTCTGATCACCCAATAGGGAAGCTGCTAATATGAGTCCTAGCTGGGAACCCCTAGCCAATGTGGGGTCCTGGTGGGAGGTTTGCTGTCAGGATAACAGGAGAACTGGTGGCAGGTATTTTGTTGGTTCTTTACCATGGTTGTATTCTGCCTTTGCTGAAATGAGTTGTAAGAAAGACCACAAATTAGACCATGGTGAGTATATAGTGTTCACAGTATGTCTGTTGAGCTAACATTTCATTTATTCATTTAGTTAGTTATTGACTGCTGGTTTTTCAAGAAAACGTTTCTTTGTGTAACATTCATGTCTGTACTGGGATTCCCCATGTAGACCAGTCTGCTATGAACTCACAGAAATCTTATTGCCTCTGCTTCCCAAGTGCTGTTATTAAAGGCATGTACCACCACCACCCAGTGAGCTTTCAATTCTGTTGCTAGTTGAACATGAACCAGAGTGTAATTCTGTGGATACATGTGGTGACCTGGGTAGTGGCCTTTGTACTCTGTGCTTCACAGGATGGATTTACTGGGTAATGGGAGACTCTGACACCCTGCCATGGGGGGATATAATTCTTTCAGTATCGCTTTCCAGTGTTCATATGAGGGAAATGCTTTTGGTTGCAGTGGCAAAACAGTTTAGAAAACTAAAAGTATGATTTCTAGAAATTCTGAATATTGCATTTCGTTTTCATATTTATATTAAAAATGTTGCAAATAGTTTAGGAACTTGTAGAAAAATGGTGATTTGAATCTTCTTTTGTGAATACATGATTAGAATACCTGTAACTTAGTGGTGCAGCTAAACACAATGATGTGATTAACTGAAGTTTAGTTTCAGGGGAAAAAGGGGGTTTCTGATGTGCAGAGATATCTCAAGTGTGCATGGTGCTCTGCAGGTCGATTTGGCAGATTCCATGATATTTGTCATAGGCCATGGAATGAGATTTAAAATGACTTTTGTTTTTCGTTGCATTTTTTTTGTTGTTGTTGTTCGGGGAACATTTCTTTCCCTTTTCAATTTTAATAAGAAGCAAATTTGTTTTAAATGTCAATCACAGTTTGCTCTTCCCTCCTCCTCCCCTGCCCCACACTGACCCCTGTTTCATCCCCTTTCTGCTCCTCAGTGAAGGTGAGTCCTTTCATGAGGGATCTTCAAAGTATGTCATATCATTTGGAGCAAGGCATAGGCCGACACCTCTATGCTGAGAGACTGAGCTCCCAAAGTCCATTCATATACTAGGGCTGAATTCTAATCCACTACCACAGGACATTGCCTAGGCCTCCTAACTGACACCCATGTTCAGGTGACCTGGATCATTCCTTTGCTGGTTTCCCAAGCTATCAGTCTGTGGTCCATGAGATCCCACTTATTCAGGTCAGCTATTTCTGTGAGTTTCTCCAGGCTGCTCTTTACTCATTTGCTCATCACTCCTATCTATCTGAAACTAGATTCCAGGAGTTTGGCTCAGTGTTTACTGTAGGAGTCTTCTTCTGCTTCCATCAGCTACTGAATAAAAGCTCTAGGGTGGCATATCAGGTAATCAACTATCTCAACTGAGAAAGGCATTTAAGGTAAACTCTTGACAATTGCTTAGATTGTCAGTTGGGGTCATCCATATAGGTCACTGGTCATTTCTCTAGTGCCAGTTTTCACGTTAATCCTATAATGGCTGTGTCTATTTTGGTATCTCTGTTCTGGATCTCCTATATTCTTCCCCTGAATCCTTTCTGCTTCCTCAATTCCTCCTCTAACCTCCACTTCTCACCTTCTCATTCTCCTAACTCCCTCTCTCCACCTGCCATGCTCCCAATGATCTCAGGAGACCTGGGAACATTGACTTTTGCAAGAAGTTGAGAGTATCCAGACTTTAAATGGCAAAATCCATAAATGGTTTTCTTAGTACTTAATTGGCTGTTGTTGTAGGGCATGAAAGATGGGAATGTCAGAGTAATGGCAGATTCTGATGGTCATGGTCAGAATTTCAGTGGGTGAATTCTCTGCAGGGCTCCATGCAGTTGACCTTATCTACCTGCATTGAGAGATATGTGTCTTAGGATTTTCAGGCTAAAGCTAATGTCTCCTGGGACACAATGCACCTTCTGGTTCCTGATGAACTGATTCACTCCATCAGTCAGTGAAGCATTCAAGCTAATCTGTATTTCTGTATATGATTAATTAGTAATCAAGTATGAAAGCTTAACCAGAAAATTGTTCTAAGACATTAATCTTGCTTACCCCATATGGCTTGCAATTTTCATGTTATCCTGGCAACCACAACAGTATTGATCTTAGAAATTGCCACTATCTTATGTTCCTGATAAAGATATAAAAAGTCTGTTTCCCCTCAATAAAAAAAGTCAAATACTTGTCTTGCTGTGGCCCTCTAGGCCAGCCTGGTTTCATTCCTTTTGGACTGTATTGGGTTATCTTGGCCTGGTAAGTAAGCACAGGTTCTGATAAGATTTCATGAAAAATTTAGCTAGAGTTCATCAGTGTGATATTTTTGACCCAAATCTTTCTTAATCTATACAGGTCCCAAGAAACTCAATAAGGCTGAGTTTAAGACTAATGGGCTGATGTCTTAGACAAAATATGGATTCTGTTGATGGTTATTACTGTTTACTCCTTCAGGTCTACAGTGAAAAGGAAACAAGGAGGAAGATATGAAAGTCTCTGTTTTGTTAAAGAAAAGAGCATTAGTAGTTTCTTATGGCAATTCATTGATGGAAAAGAGACAGTAATTTTCAAGGTTTTTAGCAGCATTAAAGAACAAGCCCTTCTCTGCTCGTTTGAAGCCTAGGAAGGTAGCAAAAGATTACAACTATAATGCCCTTACTTTATTGAAGGAGTAGGCAAAGTAATTCCTTGTGTCAGGAACAACATTATTAAAAAACTGGCAAATTTGATATAAGCTTGGGAAGAATCACCTATTTTTTAATGGACTATGGAACCAATAAATATTCAAAATATAAAGATGATGGATTCTTCTTCTGTTGTCAGTTCTTTAGTGTAGTACACATCTATGTTTTGGACAGTCACACGCCACGTGAAGAGTCTTTGAGAGTCCATTGCATGAAGCAGTGAAGATGAAGCTGAGTTGCATTTGAGACCACAGGATATTGAGATGTCCATGCTATGAGACATCTGTCATGGAGACTTTCATATGAGGAATGGAAGTAACAAATGTGTGAGATAGATAACTGAAGTCCTGGGGGTTGTGTGGTATTTTGGTCATATTTTTATAATAAATCTTGTGTGGAATCAGAGAACAGAGCTAATAGTTAACTGACCAAAAAATACCACAGATGTTTGGAAAACTGTGGAGAGATTGGAGACAGGAATTAGTATGGAGGGGCTGATAGAGGTTATTTCTCTGTTTTAGATTGAGAAATGGAAGAGGTAGGAGTCACTGGTGGCTGCTCAACTGCTTCTCTGATCTTTCAGGTTCTTTCCCCCATATCTGACTTCTGAATTTTCTTAATAAAGATTACTTATGCCCGGTGGTGTTGGTTCAAACCTTTAATATCAGCACCCAGGAAGCAGTGGTAGGCAGATCTTCATAAGTTTGAGACCTGTCTGGTGTACAAGAGCTCTTTGCAAGAGAGCCTCCAAAGCCATAAAGAAACCCTGCCTCAAAAACTAAAACAAAAAATAGATTACTTACAATAACATTTTATGAGGTTCCTTAAAAGATATGCTCAGTAAACTAAAAGGGTAATTAAGTTTTACAGGGGTAGATTAAATCATAGATTATTAAATTTATATTTTTCAATTGCTACTGAAAAGGAAACAACAGCATTGGGAGATATTAGATAAAAAAGAAACTGCTAAATTAAATCAATCTATATACTTTAGAAATATTTTGAGGTCAGAATAAAAACCATGATATGTGTTGCATCAGGGAAGAGGTTTTGCTTTTGTTTCCATGGGGGGAGGTGGGAGGGAACCCAGTGACCATTAAAAATGAGAAAGATTATATTGAAACAAAAGAAGATTTCTTAAAACACAAAGTTGTTCATCAAACAGCAGTGAAAATCAATCTAAACTAATTCATGAGACTAACATATGTCTTTCATTGGTTTAAATATAATTTGCCAAAAGTAGAAATCTGCAAAGGTTTGTTGAAGCAGGTTTTGTTTTGTCTTTCAAAAACATAATATTCTCCAATGAAGGAATGTAAAGATCACTGGTGTCCTGGGGTTCTAGGACTGTGTCTAGTGAAGAGTATGTGTGTCCCTGGGTTCTCTTTTTTTGGGACAGTTTTGGGTATATTAGTTGTACTGACTAAGCTATTTTTACATGTCTAAAAGATATTTATTTACTATGCTCATTAAAATCAGGGTTCTGATTCACATATATGTTTGACCACCAATATCAAAAGTATAGTAGAATGCTTTAGAATGATATGGCTTATTTTTAGGCACATGAAAAAACAGGAAAAATAATAGTTTAACATGTGCAAGTCATTGGAAGCAAAGTTGTTAAAACAAGCTTCTCAAAAATTATAACTTGTGTTAAAAAATTCCTCACTAGCATCTTTGTCAAATCCGATGATAATAAACAATGTGTTAGTTATTCCCAAATTGTGTGAAATGAAAGTTGAATACTTCCTGCAATTTATCCTGGGGTCTTAGGTGTGTCCCAGCAAAAAATTCATAGACTTATAAATTCTGGTGTGAAAACAAATTTAAAATTTAGTATTTCACAGTAGGATGGGTTCATTGTTTACTCAAACAAAAGGACATATCATACTTCCTTTTGAACATTAATGCAGAGTACCTGTGCCAGTCTAAATGTGATTGCCCCCCCCATGAGCTCACAGGGAATGGCACTGTTACAAGTTTGGTTTGTTGCTGTCGGTATGGATTTATTGAAACAAGTGTGTCACTGGGGGTGTGCATTCTGAGATCTTATATATGTGGAAGCCTTTAACAGTGTCCCAGACCACTTCCAATTGCCAGTGGTCAAGATATATAATGACCAGCAACTTCTATAACACCATGTCTGCCTGCATTCTACCATGTTGCAGCATAAAGATACTTAATAAAACCTCTAAACTGTAAGCCACCCAATTAAATGTTTTTCCTTTAAAAAAATTAGCCATAGCCAGAGTGTAGTGGTTCATGCCTTTAAATAAGCACCCAGGATGCAGAGGCAATTGGATCTCTTTGCGTTTGATATAAGTATGGTCTATAAAAGCTGGTTCCAGGACAGCCTCCAAAGCCACAGAGAAAACCTGTCTCAAAAAGTAAAATAGAATGTTAGCCATGTACATGTTGTCTCTTCACAACTATAGAAACAAAAACATGGTCAATACATGATTCATCACCCTTTAGAGAGGAAACTTGGGGAACCATGACAAGTTTCCATTATACAAGATCATATTATACATAGGCTTGTGAAATTGCTCATCATGTGTTATTAACCTAGTATTCAATTATGGCCATTCTTTATTTCATGTAACATACAATAACAGTGTTAGACCTCCGAAAACTCAAGTATCCGGGGTCTCAGGCCAGGTTCGCGGTCACCCCAATCACCAGGCGGATTCGAGAGCTTGCTGCAAACTGCACGAGGCTTTATTTTAATTTAACGAACTAACCCCATGTTAGCTCGGGTCTTTCACCCACCCGCCATGGCAGACGGCTAGAAAAAGACGGCTCCTTGGGTCTCCCAAAAGATCTTATAGGGCAGCGTAAGGGGAGTGTCTAGGGGTACGCACAGGCTTACGCACAGGCTCACGATTGGTGTGCTTCCAGGCTTGGAGGGCTTGCCCTGTGTTGATTGGTCAACTGGTTGTTATGGCTCATAGGCCCTCCCAGGGTGGTTGCTATGCTCTCTATGTCATTGTCGTGCGCTTGTCCGTAAAGCACACCCAGGGTCGTAAAGCATAGCGCCACCAGCTAACTTCCGATTGGCTCCTTGTCATGAGACAGGCATCTGACTTTCTAGTGACTAACTTCTGATGGGTTCCTTGTCACGAGACAGGCATCTGACCTCTACGTGACCAAGGCAGGTTCATGGCAAGCACGTGTTCGGCTGTTATGGCTGCCAAAAGGAAGCTGGTTCCTTCAACAGCTATTTAACCCCACCGCCAACATCCCCAGAGCCCAGAGCCCATCTGCTTGCTTGTGCTGGGCTCCCTCCCTGCCTCCATGCTGGCTCCCCCCAGTTCCCACCCATGCCACTGCCACCGCCACGCACCGGATCCATCCATTCATCTGTTTATTAATTCATTCATTCATTCATTTCTTTGTTCGATTTTTCACTCATGGACTCCCGGGCGGAGCGAGAATGAAGGTGCGGGCGAGCTGATGAATGAACACCCCCTTCCCCCATCGCCATTCTTGCCTCACCCTGCTCCCCAGCTCGCGCTTCTTAAACTGCATCACTGACTTGACTGCTGTCACCTGGCTGCTGCCTGCATTCAGTTCCCTGGATGGCCCAGCTCTCTGAGTCACTGATTCACTGACTCACTTGCTCATTCACTTGCAAATCCAGCCTGGGGAGCCAGCAGTTCTTAGAGAAGTTTTCCCGCTCCCTGCAGAGAGCTCGCCCCAGACTACATTTCCCAGTGTGCCCTGCGCTCCCAAGCAACCACTCTTCCGCCTGCTTGCCTCTGTGCTTCCTTCCCACGATTTTAGAAGACTTAGGATACTGGTAGGATTTTGTGATTTTTTTAGAGGGGTGGAAGATACGGGAGGGAGGGGATGGAGGGCAGGGCATGAAGCGAGGCCAGGGGAGGGAGGGGGCAGTGTAATGAAGAAAGGGAGGCTTTGGAGCGATCTGCTCCGTCCCCGTGCTGTGTCTCCCACGTGAGCTTTTCCTAATTCATTTTGATTTGGTACCATTTGGTTTGCTGCATCATCAGGGAGGTTCTTTGGTGTGTAGAAACTTTTGAATTATATCCTGGAGGACAAGGGGAAGTTCCTATGGAGACCAGGAAAGTTTCAAGGTCTGCAAATTAGCCTGGGGCCAGTGCTATTGAAATGAATATTGTTGCAGATCTAGAGAAAGGATTTTTTCTTGTGTGGGAGACATGGCCAGGAACCACAATACTGTGTCTTTAAGCACACTCTAACCCTATTTTAGGTGCTCTTGTCACTCAAGCTCACTATCCAATCCTGGCCCTCCAGGAGACGTCCCAGTCAGAAGAGGTTCAGGGCTCTTCTGCTCACCACGCTTGACTTTGAAGAGGAGACAGCGGTTTTGTTTGCTGTGGTGCAGTTGCTGCTACAGGGAGCTGAGCTGAGAGCTTCAGTGATCTGGAAAACCACAAAATGGTGAGCTAGGGGATGCTGTCTGCAGATGGGAGGATCAGATGCTGAGGTGTGGCAGACAGTGTGTTGAGTCCTCCTTGTGTCTGTGGGGAGAGTGAGTCCAGATTCCCTGTCTTGGGAAATCCCATTTGGCCCAGGTAAATTGTTTGACCTAGGGGGAGGTCTCTCACTAATTTTGCTCTGCAGGCTTAATTTGATCAGAGTATTATGAGCAGGGAGATGGATATAGGAGCAGGTTTCTAGTCAACTTTAAGATTCTTATTTTTCTTTTTTCTTTTTGTATTTTTGGAAGTTTCTGTGTGTAGCTTTGGAGCCCATCCTGGCACTCACTCTGTTGACCATTCTGGTCTTGAACTCACAGAGATCCACCTGTCTCTACATTCCAAGTGCTGGGATTAATGGTGTTTGCCACCAACGCCTGGCACAAATAAAAAAATTCTGTAGAATATATGGAAAGCAGCTTGCCTATCTCAGAGATGCCTAGTTTTCCACTATTTTCTTGACATTCAACACTCTGCATTTAATATTTACGCACAATCTCCATTAATCGTTAATTTTATGCAGGTTGTCCATAGGCATCTCATGTGTTGGGTAGCAGTCTTCTATTACTCCATAATTAGGAGAGTAGAATTGTTGATATAAAGTATTTACCAATGCTTAGCAAAAAGAATGTCTCCCAAAATAGAATTGAGCTGTGGGAGAACTGCCTCTGAAACACCCAAACATAAGTACATTCTAACCAGCCTTGTTGGATGCTAGGATACACATTCATTCATCAGCATTGTCCAGACATTTGGCTGCAAACATTACAAAGAATGTACCTCTGATTTACCACAAGCCACCAGGCCCATCACCATATCAAAGAACAGGCATCTCACAAGCTGGACAAGGAGGCATTACAGGGTCACAAAAAAACTTAAATCCTGGTGTCAGAAAATTATAGGTTTTTTTTCTTGAGAATAAACACATTTTTGTCAGGTGGGTAATATGACACCCGGTAAGAATTATTTGTAAATAAAACACAGTTGTGTTAAGAACTCACCTCATCAAGCAAGGCTTTCATTTAAGCCCTCAGCCTGGGTGGACTCAGTAACAGCTTGGGGTTTGGGCTTGAGAGCTTTCATTGGGGCCTGATGTTTTGACAATAATCAGAGCTCCTTTCTAAAATCTGCAATATGTTTTAGAGAGCTGTTAATGGTCTGGGGCCAGGAACATTTGGAAGTGTCTCTTCAAATCCTGAGAACCAAACTCTTCATAGCATATGGAGCTTTGTTTTCTGTCTTAAGGCCACTGTGTCCCAAGTCAGTAATGTTCTTGAGATACTTTGTTTCTGTTGCGTGGATTTGTTTGACTAGTATCTACCTGAATTTCTCCAATTATGTAATATTTTGATGAATTTATATGATTCTACCATATGCTTCCAACCTCCCACTCAATTTACGTGGTGTACAGGATGCTATTCTTGTCAAGAAGCTTAGTTAATCTGTGGCATATTATCTGCAATGCCTCACAAACCTAGCTAGCATTTATCTTTGTTATGTGCTACTTGTTCTATCTTTCATATCCCCATGACCTTCACCTCAGGACACTGTCCCTGAAGAATAACCTGTTGTTTCAGGTCAATGCTGTACTTAAAAATTTACTTAAGGGATATCCTGGCTGTGTGATTGTATTTTACTTAACTACTAGTATGCACTTCTAAGGTCTGGAATCTTTCTTATTTATGGTGTTCATCTTTATAAGAAAGGTATGAGAAGCTTTTCATCTGCTCTAATACTAGTCTGTAGTCTGTGGAATGCACAGTCATAAAACCTATTTCACATTTTCAAAATAATTTTTGTCATTTGAAATGCATCATGTTGACCTTGCATTTTCAGCCTCCAAGCACTATCAATAATACTCCATAGTTTTCTATTCTGTGGCGTGTTTTTCTTTAACTCAGTTACACAGAAACAACAGTTACTATGTGGATGTTACCTGTGTTTGCTCTCAGGGTTTTCCAGCTCTGAGGCAATGGGTTGCTTGCACAGGACATTAAGTATGTAATGGCAAATAAACCCTGTGCTTTGGGTGAGGAACAGGGTGTACTATATGAGAGAGGAGCAGTTGCTACTAAAATACAAACTTTTTAGACTAGGGCTCTGTCTACGCTGCTGTAAGGACAGAGCTGTAAGGACTGTGCTGTTTGAGTCAATTGATCTCTGACCACACAGTAGCAAAGCCGCTAATATGAGTCCTACCAGGTGGCCCTAGCCAATGTGGGGTTTATTGGGGGCAGATGTTAGCAGTCAGGAGTACTTTTGTCAGGTAATTCATGG